>NW_007736371.1:15147-56778 GCF_000696425.1 Galeopterus variegatus | reverse complement strand
TCCTCTTGAGTTCACAACACTCTCCTTTTCTTCTCTGGTCTTTGCTTGTCTCCTCCCTTCTGGCATGACATTCATTTAGTTCTGTACCCTTAGTGACTATCGCTTTCAATGTGGCTCTGAGATTGTCTCCTGGGTACTGTCCCAGTGGGCAGCGTCCCAGTGGGCAGCCTAAGCTGGCACAGTTTGGAGACTATGCTTCTAGCCCCTCCCCAGCTCCCCAAGGCCTAGGTTCCAGATAGCAACGGGTTTTGATGTGAAGGAAAGGTCTCTCTTACCAATTATTACAGAACAAAACATTTACTGTTCTATCTTCTTTTTTAAGTGATTCCAGAGTCTTCTATATAAAATATATGGTTCATGGTTTGAAAAAAGTTATTTCTTTTTTTAAAATTGCTTTATTGTATGCATAACTAATATGCAACAAACGACACATATCTAAAGTGTGTAATTTAAGTTTCAAAATATATACATATCCATGAAACCATCATCAAAATCAGGACAGTGAATATATTCATCACCTCAAAAGTTTCCTGTGCCCCTTTGTAATCTCTCACTACCTCCCTTACCTGCCACTCCACCCCTGCCCTGGACCCAATCAACTACTGATCTGCTTCCTGTCACTATAGATTACTTTGCATTATCTAGCATTTGGAATCATAAATCCATTTCTAAATAGAATCATACAGTTTGTACTCCTTTTTGTCTTGTTTCTTTCACTCAGCATAATTCTCTTGAGATTCATCCATGTTGTAGTGTATATTAATAGCTCATTTCTTTTTATTGCTGAGTAGTGTTCATTGTATAAATATACCATACAAATGCATGACCTGTTGATGGACATTTATGTTGTTTCCAATTTGGGTTATTATAGATGAAGCTTTTATGAATATTTATGAACAAGTTGTCTTGTGGATGCATGACTTCTTTTCTCATGCGTAAACACCTAGGAATGGATTGGCTAGATCATGGGTTTTTTCAGAGAAACTGCCAACATTTGGAATACTTGGTCTTTTTAATTTTAGGCATTCTAATTGGTAAATGATACATACTTTCAGCTGCTTGAAGCTGTCTCACAGTTCACTCATGATCTGTTTTTTTTTTTATTTCTCTTTTGCTTTATGTTTCATTTTGAGCATTGTCTATTGCAATGTCTTCCAGTTCACAACTTTTCTTTAACAATGTCTAAATTTCTGTTAATTCCATACAGAGTGTTTTTCATCTGAAATATTATAGTTTTCAGCTCTGCAAGTTCAATTTGGACCTTTTCTTTTATCTTTCAGGTCTCTATTTAACATCTTTCTCTAATTTTTGGACTATGGAATATGGTTATAATAACTATTCAAATTCTCTTCTCAGGTATTTCTAACATCTAGGCCAGTTCTGGTTTGTTGACAATTAACAGATTTTACTTCTCATCGTAGGTCATATTTTCTCACTTCTTTGCATGCCTGGTTATTTTTTAATTAATGCCAGACATTTTGAATTTTACATTGGTGGTGCTGGATATTTTTGCATTTTTTTAGTTTTGTTCTGAGACACAGTTACATTACTTGGAAACAGTATTGACACCCTTGAATCATGCTTTTGAGATTTACTAGGCAGTACCAGAGAAGCATTTAGTCTATAGCTAATTATTCTCCACTACTGAGTAATACCTTTCTAAGTACTTCACACAGTGCCCCATGAATTATAAGTATTCCCACGCAGGTGGCAGGAATAGGCACTATTCCTAGCCGTATGTGAGCTCCTGGTTCTTTTCCTCTTAGCTTTTCTGGGTAGTTCTTTCCACAGGCAAGAGAATTTTTTTCATACACATGTGCTCATCAACATTCTGCTTAAAGGGGCCGGCCCGGTGGTGCACTGCTACAGTGCGCCGCTTGGGAAGCGCGGTGGCGCTCCCGCCGAGGGTTCGGATCCCACATACAGACCGGCCGCTCACTGGCTGAGCGAGGTGCGGGAGCAACACCGAGGGTTGCGATCCCGTGGCCGGTCCCGGTCCCGGTCCCGTACGGGCGCGACACTGAGGGTTGCGATCCGTTGCCGGTCACGAAAAAAGACAAAAAGGAAAAAAAAAAAAAACATTCTGCTTAAAAACTGAAGGGGACACTCAACAGGTCTCTTCCATCTGTTACAATTAGGGAAGGGGACAGGAGCTGGTCCAGGAAAGCTGTGGTCCATTATAATTCAAAGGACATGGGCCTTAAGGGAGAGAATGAGGCTATCGGTAACCTCTGTCAGTTTAGAGGGCTATATTGTAACTAGTGAGGACTTCCTAATTAGATTATATTTTTTACTGCTTTTCTATCAAGTGGACTTGAATTATAGTTTCAACCTAAGAACAGGTGGCTTCTGAATACCCAAATTTAGATAAAGGTAAGATTGAAAAACACATATCCCTTTTATTTCGGAGAGAAACGTGAGATTCCAAATAGTACCTTTCAACTGATCACTTTAGCATTGACTTCAATATCCACTCTACTCTGGCAGCGTATCTTTTTATCACAATTGTGTAAGAATTACAGCAGAGAGTTAAAAGAAGTACAGCAAAACTTACAAGAAACACTAGACATTCTTAAACGAATGGAAAGATTCCATAGGTCAGGTCACATTCTCAAAACATAACTACATCCATTGAAAGGTCATTATAAAATGACTAACACACAGCAAACATCAGTCCTGACCTCAGTGTTGGAACTATAAAAGAACTTCACTTTTTGATTGCAAAGCATCCAGTAACAAAAGTACAGAGGACTGTCTCTCTTAGAGTGACCACAAATATATTTCTAAATGAATCTATGGAGCATAAAAAAACAACCAGCTAAAGATGTAATCTAAAGAGATTCTTGGTATCACATAGAATTTAAAAAACTTGACTTAAAACTAGTTTCATTCAAACTGATTTATATATGTAGACAGAGCCAATGTTGTAAAATACAGTACATAGATAAATGATAGATGGATAGACCATCCTCCAGATGTCATTATTTTTTCCTTGCATTCAACAGTATATTGGGATAGTACAAAATAAGCAGGAGACAAGCAGACTTTCAACAACAGGAACAAGAAACAAGCTAATGTCGTGATTTAGAGCAGTGTTTCTCCCATATCCTAAGCATATGGCACACTTGTTAAAAGTACAAATACCCAGGCCCCTCCAAGACAATTTAAATCAGAGTCTCTGAGGGTGTGGTCTGTGAGTCTGCATCTTAACACACTGCCCTAGTGCTTCTACTTCATATTAAAACTTGGAAACTCCGGGTTTTAAGCATAGATTCCGGAGCGATACTGCCTGGGTTCAAAACTCAAATCTACTCAATAGTTGTTTTACCATGGGTGTGTTCCTCTGCATCGGTTTCTTCATCTGTAAACTGGAGATGATGATAGTAATAGTACCTACCTCATAGAATTGTGTTGGGCACAATATAAGTGCTACCTATTTAAATGCAACAAATGTAACTAAATTGACCATGTTCCAAATTACTGTGTGCCTTAAGGACAGGAACTCAAAAGGTACAAAATAACAAGAAGTTGTAAGGAATAAGAACACAAATTTGACCCACAGAATTCTCCTTAGCTAATAGTTTTGGAAGGTTCTGTTTTGTTTTGTTTTGTTTTGCTTTGCTTTGTTTTGTTTTGCTTTATTTGTTTTTACTGACAAAGGACACCATTCCATGAGGCTGTTCCTTGTTGCCCTAAAAGATATGGCAGCACCAAGTAATTCCTCTTCATTTATGGCCTGACATCATTGCACTCCTTACTGTACAGTTCTAGTTAGTGGTCTAGGAGTTGTCCTCCCCAAATAAAAACCATATCTTCAGGAGGAAAAATTATTCCGTGTTCAGCTCTTGTCAAGACACTGGCTAGCACCAAGGTGCCCTGGTGGCCTACCTGCCCTCTGGTTCTTATGTGACTCAGGTGTTCTGACCTAATTCATACTGGCAGGAATTCGCCTTTGTTTAACTCTGTAGTTTCTAGCAAAGACTAACTCTTGAGAAAAAATTAGTGGAGAGGCTTCTAAATAAACAACGTTTAGAAACTACTCTTATGTCTTAAGTCCTTGGTTAAGACTAGATGAAGAGGTAAATATAATAAACATTTGAATAATGTCCCATTAGTAATTCCATAGGTTTGCTTCCACATGGACCAGGATGTGACACATGGAGCAATGGCAAGGTGTATGCCCAGCCTCTTCTGAGCCATCATTGCAGATTATCAGCCCCCTCCATCCTTCATTTGCCTTTCCATCTAGCCTGGCCTCCCTGGCCCATGACTACTACTTCTTTCTAGCTCCCCTGTCCCTCTCAAATCCCCTAAACTAAATCCCATTCTGCATCAATATAAATATTCACTATGATAAACCCCAGTTTCCTTAACCTTACCCCAAAGCTTCATGATCTCTACTGTCTCTTCTCTCTATTGTTCAAATATAATAAGTCGCTTGCAGGTCTGCAAATACTTCTTCTGTCTCTCTCCCCACCCCACCATTCACTTGGCTACTGCCTAGTCATTCTTCAGGACATTGCTAAGGCATCTCACTTCCTCCACTATCTTACCTAATCCAGTGCCTCCCAATGTACATATCAATCAGGCTATCAGTCCCTCCCCAACCTTATGAACTATTAAATCCTTAAAGAACTATGTCTCATTTATTCTTGTACCCTCACCGTCTAATAAACAGGTTCACGAATATACCCCTCAATGCCCGTTAGTGAGATGAATGTGTTGGCTTGTGACCATGTTGCTAAGGGTGCCAGCTCTGTGTGCTTCAGTGGAAAGAACACATGCTTTGGAGTCAGGCAGATCTGATTTAAATCACAGCTCTGCCTCTTACTGTCCATGATATAAATGACAGGTAATGTAAGCTAAATTGAATCTAGATTATACCTCTGCAAGTGAGGACAATAATCTTTACTCCACAGAGATGTTGTGAGAATTAAATTAGGTAACACATAACCAACACTTACCCATGCCTGATAAAAGGTAGCTTTTATTACTACTGTGTTAATAATGAGAATCAGGTTTTATTCCTACACAAATCAGATCAAAATTGATAGTAATTCATAGTGAATGTGTTGCAAATACCTGAAAAAGACTCTGAAGTCTTTCTCAAGTGTCTGAGAATGGCTGCACACACCTGAAGAGACCCTCGGTTCCCTATAATAGTGCTGCAAATAAAATCCACATAAGGGTCTTTTCAGTATCAGGATCAATTTCTCATCAGTTGGTCTCCTTGTGAGAAATTCCCAAATGTGTTGAATGTAGTGTGGTCAATGTAATATGGTGTTACTAATTAAAACACTTACTGAACACAATATCAAATGCTATATATGCAAACTTTTACTTAATCCTTAAAGCCAACTGATAAGGCACTCACTGTAATTCCTGTTGACAGTTGAAGCTTATTAGAGGTTAAGCACCTTGCCAAGGTCACACACTGACTGAGTAGGACACAGTCTTTGAGATTTTAGAAGATATTTTTGACAGCAGAGTCGCTTTATTTATCTTTTATGGTGATATAATTCATGTTGACAACTTGTGAATAACTTGAATTTCTCAGAAATTTCTCATATGAATTTTTCTCTCCATCTAACTTGGTTGATTTTGTGATTCAATTAGCGTGAGAAGGTGGGTTAGAGAGGCCTTTGGACTTCACAAACCTTCCACTGGAGCGAGTGTTTCCATGGTCTGGAATCTTCTGTGGATGATAGCTCAAGGTAACAAGGTCTTTAGCTGCTGCTTTTCCAGACCTGCAGTCAAAGACTAAGAGACTCTGAAACGGCATGGCTGGCATTGTAATTAAATGTGCAGGCTGCAAAGACAGCTGCAGAACTTCTCAACTCCCACAATGGCAGCAAGAGACTCTATGTCCATTAGGACTTATTTTCATTTTCTAGCTAACCTTGTTCTTTGAGCAAAAGCAGTCGGTGCTTTCGTGACAACTGGCATCATTTTGACTTCTTGATTCTCTAGTAGGAGGGAATGGCTTATTTTTAATTCATTTGGTTTTTTAATTAATCTTAAAACTTATTTATTTGAAATTTTAGTTACTTATTTATTTACTTAAAAATTGATTCATTAAGCACTTGCTACTTAGTGGCATATTAAGAGGCATCACAGTACAGTGGCAAGAATGTGGATTTTTCAAGTCAGGCAAACATGGTTTTGCATCCTGCTATTGTGATTTAACACTTAATAACCCACGCTGTTATGTATGGTTGTTAAGATCATGAGTTTTGGGATCAGAAAGACTTGGCTTTAAAATCCCAACTGCCACTTATTAGATCTGTGTCCTAGTAAATAGGAAAGAATAATACCCACCTTATAAAATTCTTATGGAAAATTAAAATAAGACATAAATAAGGTGACCAGTGCAGTACTGATAGACAGTAAGTCCTCAGTAGATTTACTTCTCTTCCCTCTGCCACTAGGGTCCAGACATTGTAAAAATAGATATATTTGAGATTTACAACTGCAATAAAAGAGAAAATAAAGGGAAAGGCACCTAACATATTAAGCACCTACATTTATTATTATTATTATTATTGGAACATAGTTTATTGTACATATCTGTGGGGTACAGAGTTGAATACCAATACCTGTGTGCAATATGCAATGCTCAAATCAGGATAGTTAGTATATTCAACATTATATAATGTAATTGTTTTTCATGGACTTTTACCAATTCTTCTCTTATCCCCACCCCTCCCACCTTTGGTAACCTCAGTTCTATTCTCGTCTTTTGAAAGTTCAATGTATTATTGTGTTCATTGTATCTTTCTTTCTTTCTTTTTTTATTCACTTGTTTATTTTTTTAGCTCCCACTTATGAGTGAGGACGTGGTATTTCTCTTTCTGTGCCTGGCTTATTTCAGTTAACATAATTTTCTCTGAATTCACCCACGTTGCTGCAAATGGCAGTATTTTATTCTATTTTATGGCAGAGTGGTATTCCATCATGTAAATATACCACATTTTTCCCTGTCCAGTTGTCTGATGATGGACATTTCGGTTGGTTCCAACTCTAGGCTTTTGTAAATAGAGCTGTGATAAACATGGGAGTACAGGTATCCTTCAACATGATGATTTCCATAACTTTGAGTATATACCCAGGAGTGGAATTGCTGGATCTTATGGTAGTTCTATCTGTAGTTGAGGAAGCTCCATTCCATTTTCCATAATGGCTGCACCAATTTACAGTCCCACCAACAGTGTAGCAGGATTCCCCTTTCTCTACATCCTCACCAGCATTTGTTATTCTCTGTCTTTTTGATAAAGGCCAGTCTAACTAGGATGAGATGGTATCTCAGTGTGGTTTTGCTTTACATTTCCCTGATGCTTAGGGATATTGAGCATTTATTCATGTGTCTGTTGACCATCTGTATATCTTCTTATGAGAAATGCCTATTCAGCTCCTTTGCCCATTTTTCAGTTCAGTTGGTTTTTACTGTTAAGTTGTTTGAGTTCCTCGTACATTCTGGATATTAATCCTTTGTTGGATGCATAATTTGCAAATATTTTTTCCCACTCTGTAGGTTGTCTTTTCACTCTATTAATTATTTCTTTTGCTGTGCAGAAACTTGTTAACTTGATATAATCCCATCTGTTTATTTTTCCTTTGTTGCCTGTGCTTTGGGGGTCATATTCATAAAGTCTTTGCCCAGTCCTACTTCCTGAAGTGTTTCCCCTACATTTTCTTTCAGGAGTTAAATAGTTTTAGGTCTTATATATTAGTCTCTAATCCATTTTGACTTGATTTTGGAATATGGCCAGAGGTATGGTTCTAGTTTCATTCTTCTACATATGGATATCCAGTTTTCCCAGCACCATTTATTGAAGGGGCAGCCTTTTCCTCAATGTATGTTCTTTGTACCTTTGTCAAAGACCAGTTGGCTGTATGTGGGTTGATTTCCGGTTCTCTATTCTGTTCCACTGGTCCGAGTGTCTGTTTATGGCAGTACTATGCTGCTTTGGTTACTATAACTTTGTAGTATAATTTGAAGTAAAATAGTGTTATGCCTCCGGGTTTATTTTATTTTATTTCATTTTTTAAAATTTCATTTCATTTCAATTCATTTTATTTCATATTTTACTTTATTTTATTTATTTTATTTTATTTTCTCAGGATTGCTTTTTATATTTGGGGTCTTTTGTTTTTCCATATGAATGTTAGGTTTGTTTTTTCTATATCTGTGAAGAATGTCACTGGTATTTTGATGAGGATTGCATTGAATTTGTAGACCACTTTAGGTAGTATGGGCATTTTCACAATACAAATTCTTCCAATCCAAGACATGGAATGTCTTTCCATCATTTTGTGCCTTTTAATTTTTCTTTCAGCAATGATTTATAGTACTCAATGTAGTGATCTTTCACATTCTTGGTTAATTTTATTCCTAGGAATTTTTTTTGTGACTATTGTAATGGACTAGCTTTTTGATTCCTCTTTCGGCTAGGTTGTTGTTGGAGTATTAATACACTACTGATTTTTGAGTATTGATTTTGTGTCCTCTTACTTTACTGAAATTGTTTATCAACTCTGAGAGTTTTTTGTAGATTCCTTAGGCTATTCTCTGTATAGGATCATGTCAGCTGCAAACACAGACAATTTAATTTTGTATTTTGCAATCTGGATGCCCTTTATTTTTTCTCTTCCCTAGTTGCTCTGCCTAGTACTTCCAATATGATGTTAAACAGGAGTGGTGAGAGTGGGAATCCTTGTTTTGTTCCTGTTCTTAAGGGTGATATTGGCAGTGAATTTGTCATATGTGAATTTTATTTTGTTGAGATACTTTCCTTCTCTACCTAATTTGCTGAGAATATTTATCATAAAGAGATGTTGCATTTTGTCAAATGCCTTTTCTGCATCTGTTGAGATAATCATATGATTTTTGTCCTTGATACTGTTTATGTGGTGTATTACTTGACCGGTAAGGGGATCGCAACCCTTGGCTTGGTGTCGCCCACACCGCGCTCAGCCAGTGAGCGCACCGGCCATCCCTATATAGGATCCGAACCCGCAGCGGGAGCACCACTGCGCTCCCAAGTGCCACACTCTCCCGAATGCACCGTGGGGCCGGCCGGTGTATAAATTTTTTGATGTGTTGCTATATCCCATTTGCAATATTTTATTAAGGATTTTTATGTCTATGTTCATCAAAGATATTAGCCTACAGGTTTCTTTTCTGCTGTTGTATCTTTGTCTGGTTTTGTTATCAGGGTGATGCTGGCCTCATAGAATGAGTTTGGGAGAATGGCCTCTGTTTCCTTTTTTTTTTTTTTGAATAGTTTGAAGAGAATTGGTATTAGTTCCTCTTTAAGGTTTTGGTAGAATTTAGCAGTAAAGCCACCTGATCCTGGCTTTTCTTTGTTGAGAGACTGCTGATTACGGTTTTAATCTTGTTGCTTGTTATTGGTCTGTTCAAGTTTTCTATGTCTTCTTCATTCAGTCTTGGCAGTTTGTATGTGTCCAGAAATTTATCCATTTCCTCCAGGTTTTCAAATTTGTTAGCATATAGTTGTTTGTAATAGTCTCTAATGATTTTTTTGTATTTCTGTTGTATCAGTTGTAATATCTCCTTTTTCCTTTCTAATTTTTGTTATTTGGGTCTTCTCTCTTCTTTTTTTAGTTAGCCTTGCTAATGACTTTTCTATTTTGTTTATCTTCTCAATAGACAAACTTTTTGTTTCATTGACCATTTGTATCATTTTGGGGGGTTCTATTTCATTTAGTTCTGCTCTGATCTTATTTCTTTCCATGTACTAATTTTGGGATTGGATTGCTCCAATTTTTCCAGTTCTTTGAGGTGTAGCATTAGGTTGTTTATTTGAAATCTTTGTATTCTTTTGATGTAAGTGTTTATTGCAATAAACTTCCCACATAGCACTGCTTTTGCAGTATCCAGCAGGTTTTGGAATGATGTGTCTTTATTTTCATTGGCTATAAGAAATTTTTTGATTTCCTGTTTAATTTGTTCTTGGATCAATAGGTCATTTAGTAGCATGTTATTTAATTTCCATGTGTTTTTATAGTTTCCAGAGTTTCACTTGTTTTTTATTTCTAGTTCTAATCTGTGTGGTCTGAAAAGATACTTGAAATGATTTTAATTTTTTAAGAGTTGTTGAGGCTTGATTTTTGTGATTTAACATGTGTTCTGTCCTGGAGAATATTCCATGTGCTGATAAGAAGAATGTATATTCTGAAGTCATTGTATAAAATGTTATATAGATATCTGACAAGTGCAATTGGCCGAAAGTATGGTTTCAATCTTATCTTTCTTCATTGATTTGTTGCCTAGATGATCTATCCAATGTTGAGAAAATAGTGTTCAGGTCCTTAACTATTAACATGTTTAGGTCTATCTCTTTCCTTAGACTAATAGTGTTTACATTATATATATATATATATATATATATATATATATATATACACACACACTTTATATATACACACTTTATATATACACACTTTATATATATACACTTTATATATATATCAGTGTTCCAATGTTGGGTGCATATATACGTATGATTGTTATGTCTTCATGCTGGATAGATCCCTTTATCATTATATAGTGGCCTTCTTTGTCTGTTTTTATGGTTTTTGGTTTAAAGTCTATTTTATCTGACATAAGAATAGCTCCTCCTGCTCAATTTTGATTTCCATTTGTGTGGTATTTCTTTTTCCTTCCCTTCACTCTTAATCTGTGTGTGTCTTTACAGGTGAGGTGAGCCTCTTGTAGACAGCATATAGTTGGATCTAGCTTTTTAATCCAATCAGTCAGTCTATGTCTTTTTTGAGTTAATCCATTTACATTTAGGGTTCTTACTGAAAAGTACTGTCTTACTCTTGACATTTTATTGATTTTAATTTGGATATTTTAATCATCTTTTGTTTGACCATACTCATATGATAATTCTAGCCAGTGAGCTATCCAAGTTTGTGTCTGTTGATTAAATTTTACCTTGGACTTGGGTCACATTTCTGGCCTCCCTGTACTCAGTAATTTTAAATTGCATCTTGGACATTGTGAGTGTTATGCTGTAGAGATTCTGGATTCTGTTATCTTACTTTCCCCCAGAGATAGTTGATGATTTGATTTTTAGCAGGCAGTTTACTTGTTTAAGCTCAAATTATAGATCATCATACCTGCAGTGCGTAGTGGGTTACATCTCACTTGTTTCGCAACTGTTAGTTAGAAGTTTCTTTAATTTTGACCACCATCCCACTCACCCCATGAGGAATTTGAGCTGGATTTATGTACCAAATTAATTGTGTCTTTTCCTAGATCTCTCCTTTGTGCCCTTTGGCAGCCCTTGTTACCCCAGAATTCTTTCACTTGGTTCCTTTTCCCAGAAGTAATTTTTAACCTGTCTCCACTGCAACTGCAGCTAGTGTAAGGGTAAATCACCAATAAAACAGGGACTTCATGCTGGTCCAAGTTTTGACTCCCCTTTAGGAACTCCCTGCTTTGTTCATCATCCTCCAAAGCCCTAAGCTAGTTGGGTTTTTTTTTGTTTTGTTTTGTTTGTATTTCTAGTATCTACATTGACATCTGGTCATCTGGTAGAGCAGTTGCTTCTTCTATTACTCTAGAGTGGGCTTTGAGGAGAGAGACTTAGATGTGTAGATGTGTTTCATATTTACAGTCAAGTAGGGTGTTTTGGTATTGGTTCCAGGTAGACACAGCAATGTGTTCTACATGTGGGCACTCAGCCACAGTCAAAGTTACAGTTGTGTGCGAGTGTGTGCAAGGCCTAGGCACTGGGGCACTTAGTGATTCCTTGCTACTTCCCTGGACTCCACTGGTGACCCTACTTTTGTCAATGCAATCAACTGGTCAGTGGTCTGCATGCATAGCAGCAGTAACTGGTGTGGTTGCTGCTGTGGTGGCAGGCTGCCCTTGCACCAGTAGTGGCTGTGGCAGTGGCTTTGGCAGGCTACCCACATGGCAGTGGTGGCTCCAGGGAGATGGCCTGCTCATATGATGATGGTGGCTGCCTGGTGGCACGAGTGGTGGCAGCCACTGCAGCAGTGACAGTGGCAGTTGCAGTGGCCACCTGCTTGGCTGTAGTGTCTGTAGTGGCAGTCCACATAGCTACAGTGTCACAGCAGCAGTGGGTTTACCTCATGGAGGTGTCAGCAGCTCTGATTACTGCAACTGCCTCCCTCGCATCTGCAGTGTCCTTGGTGGCAACAGGGATACCTTGGGGTGGCGGTAGTGGCACCAGTGGTTGCAGCCACCTCTCTTGCATCTGCACAGTCTGTGGCTGAAGTAAATCACCCACCCACAGGACTGCTGCTCTGCAGGGGGCTGCTCTGCAATAGGCAACAGTTCTGGGATCAGACAATGGCTCTAGCTACTGCAGTGGTGGTAGTGAGGGGTCCATTTCGATCTTCTGTGGGAAAAATGCACCATGAGCAGCTCTACTCTGCCATCTTTCCAGAAATCCAGTCTCATAGGGACTCCCTTAAAGGTGATTTGATGCTTTTCTCTTGCTGTTTTTAGGATTCTCTCTTTGTCTTTAAGTTTTGCCAGTTTGACTATAATGTGTCCCAGAGAGGACCTTTTTGGATTGAACTTGTTTGGGAATCTTTGAGCCTCCTGAATATGAAGGTGCATGTCTCTCCCTATACCTGGGAAGTTCTCCACTATTTTTTTTTTTGTTGAATCAATGCCTTTTCCTTTCTCCTTCCCTTTGGGAACACTCATTATTCAGATGTTTGTGGGCTTAAGGCTGTCTGCTATCTCTCTTAGATTTTCTTCATGTTTAAATTCTTTTTTCTGTTTTTTGTGCACTTTAGTTATTTCAAAGAGACTATCTTCAAGATTAGAAAATCGTTCTTCTTCTTGCTGTAGTCTGCTGCTTAAGTTCTCAGTTGTGTTTTTTATTTCATTGAATGACTCCTACAGTTCTGTGAGTTCTGTCACATTCTTTTTTAAAGTATTAATCTCTTTGTAAAGTATTAATTTCTTTTTTCCTCCTTCATATCCTGTGTAGTTTTGCTCAATTCATTGTGTTATCTAAATTTGTCTTCTTGTATCTCATTGTGTTTCCTTAAGATTTTTACTCAGAATTCCTTTTCAGTCATTTCAAATGTTTCCTGCTCAGTGGATCTGGTACTTGAGAGTTATTGTATTCCTTTTATGGACTTATATTTTCGTCAGCAGCTCTGATTACTGCAACTGCCTCCCTCGCATCTGCAGTGTCCTTGGTGGCAACAGGGATACCTTGGGGTGGCAGTAGTGGCACCAGTGGTTGCAGCCACCTCTCTTGCATCTGCACAGTCTGTGGCTGAAGTAAATCACCCACCCACAGGACTGCTGCTCTGCAGGGGGCTGCTCTGCAATAGGCAACAGTTCTGGGATCAGACAATGGCTCTAGCTACTGCAGTGGTGGTAGTGAGGGGTCCATTTCGATCTTCTGTGGGAAAAATGCACCATGAGCAGCTCTACTCTGCCATCTTTCCAGAAATCCCTTCAATATTAGATATAAGCATCTACCTTGTTTCAATCCACATCTTAGGCATTTGCATGTGTTGATAGCACTAAATTTAAGTAAACACATACCTTCATTTACTCACTCATTAACTCGTTTATTTAAGAAATATTATTCAGCACCTATGTGCTAGTCACTGACTAGGCACTGGAGACACAGCAATAAATAAAATGGACCAAGTCATGCCTTGAGCTTCCTTATATTCTAAAGATTCATACCCCTTATGCTATACCTTGCTACACAGATAAAGAGCTTGGGAAATTAAAAAAAGAAAAACACATTCCCTGATTTCATTGCTTTTGAGACATTAAAGAGATGGTTTAGACTTTTTTCATTTTCCAAATGCAGATCCTTTTGAAATTACCCTGTCACAGCTGTTCCCATAGGCTCACTCTTTGCTTATTTGATACATTCCTTTAGAGTCACTTTGCACCACTGAAGCAGGTGTGAGAAAATAGTCCAAATTCCAATGCCACACCAGAATGAGGAAGATGTGGAAATCCATGGATCAAGAACCTTCCAGAGAAGTTGTAACAGAGGCACTGAACACGTTAAATCCAGAAAGTAGTCATCTTTCTACTCTTCCCTCCTCATCCCTGTCTTCACATTTAACTGAATTTTTTTGTATCCATCAATAAAAAATGGTGTTACCACCTGACAGTTGAGGTTGTTCAATGTGCCAAGTACTATGGCAGGTCCCTGGGCTACAATAGTAAATAAAATATTGCTCCTGTCCAGGAAAAGTAAACTGCCTGATGGAAAGGCAGATGCAGAGGCAGACCATGACAGACCACTAAAGGTGCCATGTGAGCACAGAGGGGCACCTGGCTCAGGCTCATGGGGACAGAAATGCTGCCCAGAGGGGGTGTCTGAGCTGAGTTCTGAGGGACACTTATAAATCAGCCAGATAAAGCTGAAGGTTAAGAGTAGGAAGGATGGGGAGGGGACAGAGGGAGGAGGGCGGGAGGTGTCGGTAAGGGCCATAATAATCATATACATTGTATATTGACAAAATAAAAATTAAAAAAAAAAATAATAATAAGAGTAGGAAGGATATTTAAGGCAGAGAGATACCCAAGATGCAGGAACATGGTCCATTTGAACTACAGGACAGTAGAAGGTAAGGTGGGAGTGGTATGAGAGGAGAGGGGAAAGGCTGGCAGGGTCAGGCAAAGAATAACATATATGCTATACCAGAGAGTTTGGGCTCCATACTGAGGATAAAGGGGACATAGTGTAGGGTTGTTGGTGGTATGACATGACCAAAGTTGTATTTCAGAAAGCAAATTCTAGCTGCTGTGTAGAGAAAGCGCTGAAGAAGAGCAAGATTGGAGGTAGGGAGGAGAATTTAGAGAATGCTGCAGGGGAGACATGATGGTGACTGAACCATGGTGAAGATAATGGTGGCAGACAAGAACATGGCCAAGGCCACCATATACAGCCATGCAGCTCATGCCTCCACAAAGCACTTTCCCAAGGGTCAAATGGTTGCTGAAAATCAGGCTTCAACATTCCGGTCAAGTATTGTGGCCCAGCAGGAGGAGGAAGGAAGTCCTTTTATCACCACCAAAGTGCCATTTTGTTATTCTCACTTATGGATAGTGTTGAAGGCCCTGTCAAAGATGAGTGTATTCTAGACACTTTTAAGGAGGAAAACTGCTGATCGGATATAGTAGTTAGAGAGAAAGGATTCAAAGAGGAAGCCAGAGTGTTTGGCCCTAGCACCCTGGCATTCATTAAGGCAGGAAATACTGTCTCAGTCTTAGCTTGGTGCCACTCTGCCTGTTCAACCCAATCCCTTCTTTGCTATCATGAATTTCTTAAATAAATTCAAATAAGTTTATTCAAATAAAATAGAAATATAATACATTTTATTTCTATTTAATAGTTTTCACTTCCTTTATTCTTCATCTTTCCTAGTTCAGTTGATGCCACATCTAAGACAACATGGTATAGCATGAAGAAAAATAAGCTTTATTGAGGGACAAACTATGAATCCCAGCTCTGCCAACAGCTATGGGACTCTATACTCTTCTGAGCCTCAATTTATTCATTTGGAAAATGAAGATGATAATGTTATCTTGTAGGATTGCTATAAATGGCACTACATATATAAACCTAGTGTCTAACAACGTACAATAGTGGACACTAATACCTTTAGCTACTGATGTTATTATTTACTGATCAAATACTCTGTGCTTGCTTCTTTTTCCACTCCCATTTGCAAAAGCTTTATAGTCCTGTCTTCATTTCCTTTTTTACTGCCAACATCACAACAGTCAATAGCTTCTTAAAGTGCTTGCCTCGTTGCAAAACCCTTCTACCTAAAGAACTTCGCAAATGGATATGCTCAGCTAATAAAACTCCATTGATAATTCTAAAAACATACCTAAAATAAACTCCTTAAAATAATAATAGATTTCAAATTATGAGTTTTGACAATACATATGCTTACTGGGGAATAGTTCCTGAAATTTATCAGAAAATGAAGGAAGGTAAAGGAAGAAGAATCCAGATCTAGTTAGACCATGTAGCTTATATGATTTTTCATGAGCTGTAATTTTACCTTACGCAGTTTCATTTAGAGAGCATTAAATGTACTATGTGGTTGGATAATTTAGGACATCTTCAAGAAAGCATGGCTTCCTCTCCTGAGAAGTAGGATTTTATTTTCTATTTTCAGCTGGAGAATTTGAAAAGTTGAATTGTATTTCAATAATGCTACACTTACTGAAACATTTAGGAAAGAAACCAGATTGCAGGCAAGAATTTTTTGGTTAATCTTCAGCAGCCTGTACATAAAAGGATATTACTGGAAACACTTTCAGATTTGTTTATCCTCAAATAATGTAGTCCATTTTCATTTTGAGAAAAAAAAATAAAGAATTCCACAGAAAGAAGTGCTTGCATGACTGGCTGAGTCATACTGCAGAGATTTTTTCCAGTAAGCTACATTATGCTGGATGCTGTTCAAAAGGGGAAATGTCAAACGCACTGGGGTTCAGTCTGGCATGTGGGTGGGTTTACTCAAGCACAGAAATCAAATATAGGCAATGGAGCCAATACCTTGGAAAACAACAGAAGGGCTTATAAATCAGAGCTGGAATTTCAGAAGTTCAGCTGAATCCTACAAATATATTATAAATGAATAATGGAGCCAATACCTTGGAAAACAACAGAAGGGCTTATAAATCAGAGCTGGAATTTCAGAAGTTCTTTTTCAGCTGAATCCTACAAATATATTATAAATGAATAATACACGAGTGAGCATTCCAATGACATTTGTTGTATTTACTTCTTAGAATCCTAAAGTTAAAAAACAAAGACATTATAAAATTTAACCTTCCTTCTATACAATATCTGTGGCACATGTCTCTGACAGATTTTCATGCTTCTGCTTAAAACTTCTGGTAATAAAAAGAGCTCACTACCTTGTAGCACAGCCCCCTTCCTTTGTCAGACAGATGTAAGGCAGAGAAAAGAACCTGGAATGCTATAAGCCAAGATAGTAACAGTGGTTACTATGGGGGGGGGGGGGTGGGGGGGGGGGGGGGGGGGGGATGTATAGGCTTTTTGTTGTTCTTTTGCTTGTCCATATTTCCTAATTTTTCTATAATGTATTTGCATTTTTATAATAAGAAAAAGATAAGTACTTAAAAACCATGAAGAATTCAAATACTAACATTGATGTTGTCCCGACTTTTCACTCTAAAAATTAGGTCAGTGAGATTAATTGGCTGAAAATTAGGCACCAAAATTATCAATGTTCCAAAACTCTGTGACTGAGGAATTCCGATTTCAACCACATCAATATGTCAACCACGGTTCTGTTGATCAAATTGCTTCCAGCTAAATTGTTCTGGTCAAATAATTCTTATAGTACACACCCTCTGCTTCTATCAAAGCACCCTAAGGATGCCAAACATATTAGAAACTGTATCACTTTGTAGACTCTAATCAAGCTCATATGGATGTACACCACCAAATTTACTGTGTCCTTTAGTTGTCTCAATGATTTTCTAATTGTGAAACAGCATTTATTCCTGTTATGTTTGAGTGTATCTCCTTGGTTCCTTCCTTCCTACGAGGTTCTAAGCAGAGCACTTAGGACATAGTAGGGGAAAAATCAGTCCTGGTTGAGAAAGATCATGTTCTGCAAAATTACTCATGCCCACTCATGACTGTTCCTGCTTCCCTGCCTCCCAGGTCCTTGGCCTTTCTTCCTTGTGCCCAGTGAATTATTAGCCAACTCCTAGTGAATAATATGCTTTAAAACAAATCAAATGCATTGCATGAACATCTACTATGTGTCTAACACTTCTGTATATTCCTCACTCCCCACTTATTCATCAACAACCCAATTGGTAGGTATCATTATCTCCATTTTCATAGTGGAGAAACAGAGGCTCAGAGATTAATTTTCCTTAAGCCACACAGTTATTCATCGACAAGAGTAGGATTCGAATCTACATCTGAGTGGTTTTAATGCTAATGCTGCCTCAGGTATTTATTGGCCTTGGCCGCCTGCCATTAATCTTGCCTCTCTGATCTCAAACTCTGTCACCTACACTGGTTTCCAACACTGACCTGGACACCCCCAGTTTTTTTCCTTTGCATTACTCACAATCATGCTGGATGTGGTGCTTCCTACCTATCTAGAATTTGGGCATCCAGCATTATCATCAAGATCCATTAGAGTTTATAATTACTCATTTATATTTTCTTCTAAGGCATTGATAAAACTTGTGATATACAACTTTTCCAGACTGATACATCTTCATAAAGATAATTTTAGTATATATTTAAAAA
Organism: Galeopterus variegatus; assembly: GCF_000696425.1. NCBI lineage: Eukaryota > Metazoa > Chordata > Mammalia > Dermoptera > Cynocephalidae > Galeopterus > Galeopterus variegatus. Next base: position 38,473 of record NW_007736371.1, on the reverse strand, counting down.
CCTACAATTCACCCTCTTGTCCCATGACCATATTTTAACAAATTTTTCAACTGTCTTGCTGAAATCAAAGCCTACAACATTCCCCTGTTTTATCATTTTAGAATCTTTCAATTACTAACAGAAAATCCAAGTCATACTGGACTGGACTGGCTCATGTACCTGAACAGTTCAAAGATAGAACTGGGTTGATGCATATGCTCAAATAATGTCACCAAGACCTGGTCTATTTCTTGGTTCAGTGCTCCTCCATTTCAACCTCAATCTCAGGCTCCACAGGCTACAAGATATCTGCCAGCAGCTTCCAGCCTACATCCTCCCAGACCCACTGCATACAAATTACTTTCACTCTTTTAGGAGTTACAGGAGGTATACCTGTAAGTAAGAGAGCCCTTGACTACAAAAGGGCAGCAGAGTCTAATAGAGAAAGCATGTGCTTCAGTGGCAAATGGACCTGGATTTGAATCTAACACTTTTCCTTAAGCAAATTACTCAAACTTGGTTTCCTTAATTATAAAATGGGAATTCTATATCATTCATGGAATTGATGTGAGGTCCTAAAATTTAAATAATATAATGCAAATGAAGTGCCTAGCATAGTGTCAGGAACATTGCAGATGCACAACATATTAGCAAAGGCAAGTACACAAATAGTAATAATGCTGGTAGGGGTACATGTGCTGTACTACTGATGTAAACTAGTATACCCGCGTTTCAGAACATTCACTCCTGGTTGGGATGATGGGATTGGAAAAGATTTCATGAAGGAAGTAGTATTTAAAGTGGGTCTTAAAAGGATGGATGAAATGATGATAAGTAACTCTAAGAGAGAAGAGTTTAAGGCATATTCAGGGTATGACTGAGGTTGTCAGTAGTGGAAATGATTAGAGATAGCCATGGAAATACAGTCTGAAGTCTATTTTTGTGGGTTTGGATGTGACTAAGGAGTTTGTGTTCAATTCATTGAATGAGACCTCCTGAAGTTGTCACACAAGAGAGTGACATGACAAAGGATATGTTTTAGGAAGGAAGATTGACATTGGTATACAAAGTGGAAAGAAGAGCCAAGAGACAGAAGGCAGAGACAAACTGGAAACTTATTTACAAAAGGCAAGCAAATGAAAATGAAGGATTAATCTCAAGTAGTGCCATAATAATAGAGCGAAAAAGATATATTTAAATTAGATTTCAGAGGTAGTATCTATGAGATCTGCCAACTGATTAGATGTTAGGAATGAAAGGGAAAAATCAAAATGTATTTGTTTTCGACTCTAGATGGCTTGAAGAATAAAAATGCCATTTATAGAAATACAGGATAAAACAAAAACATGGGGATGTCTGGGGGGGGAAGAAGAGAAATGAAATGATAACTGGTTTGTGACCTGGTGAATTTGAGGTGCCTGTGAAGTATCCAGATGGCCATGGCTCATGAGCAGTTGAAAATATTTGATTGGAGCAACGAAAAAAAAAAATGTCTGGACAGGAGTTAGTTCCATTCTCTATCCTTCCATCACTTACCTTCTTTTTTCCTCTCTTCTAGTTGCCGGTTTTATATGTAACCTAAATTTCCCAGAACTCCACCAATCTCAAATCACGTTAATAATAAAGACACAACTTTACTGGCTCTTGCCAGCACTCTGACCTCAAAGTCTCCCCCACCCCTCCTCTACCCCCATCAAGAGGGGTGGTCCAGAAGTTCCCCTCTTCGCTGGGTATGGCTGCTGCTCTGTCAACCCTGCAGTCACCTGCTGATGCTGCCACTAGCACACTGAAACCCTCATGTGCCAAAGTTGTGGTCTCAGGAGTAGTTGGAGAACACAACTTTCTTCTTTGCATTTCTTTGTTATAAAGGATCTCCAAAGTAGGGCTACCTGTGCCCAGATGTTTCAGAGAAACTGCTTATGTTAGTCAATTGCTGTTACTTATAACAAAATACTTAGAACTGTGTAATTTGTAGGAAAACAAAATCTATTGCTTACAGTTTCTGAGGCTGGGAAGTCCAAAGTCCAGGGAACACATCTGGAGAGGGTCTTTGGTGGTGGCTTTACAACAATGCAGGGGTCTCACATGGCAGATGATGGCAGAGCAGAGAGAGAAAGACTCTCCTGCTCCCCTTTTAAAGCCCTGAGAACCACGCCCCTGACCATCATTATTAATCTATTTACTGCTGCACAGCCCTACAATCTAATCACCTCTTCAAGACCCCACCTTTCAATACCACAATAAGACTTCCCACCCTCCACAGTTACAGTGGGAATTAAGTTTTGGGGGGACATTTAACCCAAGGCACTGTTCATTCAGTTTACATTACAGCACCTGTATGGGATCCAGACTTTGGTAAAACAAGGAATGACCCACAAACAAACTCTGAGCACAGATTTGTATTCTAAAAAGAATTCTCAATCTAGAGCCCTGTCTGGTAGGTCCTGACTATGTGCAAGACACTTATGCTTTAATCATAATTTAATCACTTTCAATACATGAATGTCATTCATTGATATTGAATCATAATTCAATAATCCAATCAATGTTTGAATCACAACATAATGTAAGGTTTCAGTTCCATGAGGTTTATTAAAAGTTTACCATTTCATCTGTTTTACCTTCAACATTTTTACAATTTAAATCTGAGAAATAATTAAAATTAAAAAAATGTTCTTCTTTTCTTTAGCCATGAGAGCCCACAGCTGAGAACATAAATTTATTAAATGTGTTTTCAGTGAATCAAAGGATAAATGCATTATGATTAAATAATTCAAGGAAAGCCATGAGAAATATAGCAAATGTTTTTACCTTTCTTAGACACATCATTATCCATAGCTTAAGTAGGATAGTAATCTCACACTTCAGAACTTGAGGTCTAAGCCAGGCTATAGACACAATGAAAACAGAAATTCAGCAAAATCAAAGGTGAGATAGTCCAGTTTGGTTCAGTGAGAACGCAAAGGAATCAAGTATCAAAAAAGACAATGTACATGCTCTCAGTGGACTTGATTGTCAAGATAAAGTTTAAAAAGTAGAAAGAAGTTTTAATTCCAACAACCTTTTTGCTAAGTGACTTTTGCATTTGGGACCAAGTTGCGGGTTAATTTAGGTAGCTAAATAAATCAATAAATTATTATCCTGATGTGTGCATATCACTTTGCCCTTAAGTAAAATGTCCTTTCTGATACATTATCTCATTTCACTTAGTTAAGGAGAGCACAGATGGAAGACAAAGGAGAGAAAAAGGTTAGACATAGAATCAAAGCCTCCTAATAAAAATTGGTTAGTATGGCACTAGAGCAGTGCTATGGATTCCAATCAGTTTGTACCTAAGTGAAATTTGTATGCTTTAAACACTGTGAATAACTTGTGGTTTGCAGGTGCTGTGGTTTAACAGATGCTTGATCAAGGAAATCACCTTCACACAAGGTTTATGTGAAGTAGCCTTCTGAAGCAAGTCACACATTCCTCCGTGAGGGTGAATGTGGGGAGAGTATCAACCCATCAATTTGGAAGAGAGGGAGCTCCCTGCCTTTTATTTCCCAGGAGGTGGCCACCTTCATGCATAATCTGTCAGCCCCATTTAATTCCTCCAGTTTCTTTCCCCTGGCTCAGAATCATGAGAAAAATCCAAATGCTATAATGCTGCACCTGAGAGGGTTTTATGTCTTTCAGTGGCAGAGACCCAATGTCAAAACTATCTACTACCTGATATCTGAAATAGGCTGATAGCTTTTAAAAGTCATAACCCAAACAGAAGCCTCTGTTTACATTTCTTAATGTGAGTTAAATATCAAAGCAAACCAGAACTCTTTGATGGACTTGGGATTTTTCCATTCACACACACACACACAAACACACTATGTCCTGCCTCACGTCAATCCCGCCAACTATCCCCCCCACTCCTTCCTTACCAACATGGCCATTTAGTGGCAGCTCATTGTATCTGTTTAATGGGAACTGAAGTTTAAGGGAGAACAAATAAAAAGTATAGAGATGTGTACACATATTTCCCATTCCTTTATTCAACAAGTAATTGATGAGTGTTTACTATGCCCCAGGCACAATATGATCAGTAGTCGCCATATGGCCAGTTGTGGGGGTTTTTTTTACAGGCTAGCCACACTCTAGTAACTTGGAAACATTGAAGTAAAGACTAATTATCAGAGCAAAACTGGAGAGAAGGTACAACTTTTTCCATTTATAAATACCAGAGTATCAGATAGATTGCCCAAGGTCAGGTGTCTTGTAAGTAGTAGGAGTGGTGTTTGAAACAGGTGTTTCTGATTCCAAAGTCTATGCTCTTACCTCTACACTACCCTGATTCTTTATTATCTTTTCACTTACCTATTTTTTTTTTTTTTGGCTTTTTCATGACCAGTAAGGGGATCGCAACCCTTGGTGTGGTGTCGCCCACGCCGCGCTCAGCCAGAGAGCGCACCCGCCATTCCTATATAGGATCCGAACCCGCGCTGCACTCTCCCGAGTGTGCCACGGGCTCGGCCCTTCACTTACCTATTGATGTGAACCAGTGCTGTATTTACACTGATGCTTACAAAAAAAAAAAATCCTGTCCAGCGGCATGTAAACCAAATAAACAATTCAATCCAGAAAGAGTAGAAAATAGGCAAGCAAAGCACAAAATTCCCCATCATTCAACTAAACAATCTATCTTAATAGAACCCATGATTCATCTCACATTCTCTGAGAGGCAATGTCTAGGTGAATCGTTACCTCTCTGTGCTACTATTCATGTACTATTTAATATTTATTTTCCAAACCCATTTCTGAATTTCAACTCCTACTGAAATAAAAACACAATTATCTGTTATTCAGAACAAGACACTTATTTACACCCACTTTTAAAAAATCATTTTGTTGAGTTAGACACCCAAATCTAATAGGGAAAGCTATCCACAGTTTCTTGGACCTCCCTCAAATAATATTATTATGATCTTTCTCTTGTGTATGCAACGAGGAACCAAGTACTGGGTGTTTCTCCAGGCCAAGATGTAATTTATTGACTTTGAATGCACACAAGTCAGAAATGAACAAATGAGTCATGGGAAAATGTATAATCTTTTTTTCTTAACAACTATAATGCTCATTTGAGAAATAACTGAAAGATGCCAATATTACTTACTCTGGAATTAAGAAATAAAATTAATTTACATTGAGGGCAATACAAGGCAGTCCTTCATTCTACATTGAACCAATCCCATCCTGGAGAATACCAAAGGGAGAGACATTGAAACATTTCAGGAAGATAAAAGAAAAAAACGCCACCAGTGAGAAAAATGCAATCCAGATGAAAAGGCTAAAAAAGGTCTTTGCAGAGTTTAATGCTGAAGGTAGAAGAAAAATGTAATAAGTCTTGCCTATTGTTTGAGACTTTTTTTTTAATACAGAGGGAGGAGAAATGCTGCATTTCTTGTTTAATGATTAAGAACAAATAGGTATGAATCAGAATTTGTTAAAATAAGGTTCAGTCGCAAGTGACAGAAAGGACAAAATTGAAATGATAGAAGAGTGTTTCTCACATTAACAGAGTCTGGGGTAAGACAAGCCATGACTAGTCAGCAACTTTACCATCCACTTTGTTGCCCAAAATAGCTGCTTAAGCTCCAGACATTATACCTGAACTCTACCCAGCAGGAAAAAAAAGACAGAGCAAAGAAGAAGGCATGTCTCTTCCCTATAAGAATAGATCTTGGAAATTGAACATGATACTTCTGCTAACATTCACAGCTGGCCAAGAGGGAGGCTGGGAAATGTGGTCCTAATTCAAGATTGCCAAATACCCAGCTAAAAATTGTGGATTCTATTACCAAAGCAGAGGAGAAAGATATTAGGGGGCAACTGGTAAACTTTGCCCCAGAAACCCATAGAGAGTTGGCTTTGAAATAAAGAAAATCCTACATACGAAAAAAAGAAAAATCCCATTTAAGACCTTACCTAATAAGGTCTATTAAAAGCTAGATTAATTTATTTAGGGACACAGTGTCTCCATCTTTGAATATTTGTAAGAAAAGATAAATTAAAATCTCTGTTGCTCAGTGTTTTCGGAGAAGGTAGAGGACATGGGTTTAGGGATCTTGAAAGTCCCCAGTCAGCCTCTAAGACACTAAGGCAATTTGTTCTCTCTTGATTGTGCCCCATCAGTCTTCTGCTTCTACCCGTCCAGCACCTCCCTATCACCTACAGGATAAAGACGGACATGGGTTTAGGGATCTTGAAAGTCCCCAGTCAGCCTCTAAGACACTAAGGCAATTTGTCCTCTCTTGATTGTGCCCCATCAGTCTTCTGCTTCTACCCGTCCAGCATCTCCCTATCACCTACAGGATAAAGACCAAGCTCCCTGAAATGATGTGCTAGGCCCTTCCTACAGGACTTGGTCCCTCCTCCATAACTTCCTCACAAATTTTATTCAAGCAACACCAGTTGATTGTCTGGCATGTACTCCCATACCTAGAGGTAGGCAGTAGGGATAGAGTGGTGAGCAAAACAGAGGTCTAGTGCTTATATAATATTAGCAGCAAATATTTATAGAGTGCTTGTTGTATACCAAGTAGTATGCTAAGTACTTTACGTGTATTATCTTATTATTGCTTATAATAATCCTATGAAATAGAACCTATCCATTCCCATTCCATAGACAAGCAAATTCATCTATAAAGGTTAAGTAAGGAATGGGAAGGTTAAGTAAGTTGCCAACATCATAGAGCTGGTTAAGTCGAAAAGCTGGATGTGTCTGATTCCAGAGCTCAAGATTATAACCACAAACCATCTTGCACTGTCAGTTTCCTGTGCCTGAAATGCTCACCCACCCTCTTCTCCCTCCACCAGTGCTTCCCTGACTGGCTCCCATTCATCCTATAAAACAAAGCCTGATTATCACCTCCTCTAAGAAAACCTCCTTAAATCTCTGGGACACTAAATCACTCCCCCTCTGTCCAACAATATACCTGGACTTAACTTGCTTTCTTGCCTTTTGTAGGGGCAAAGAGGGAAAGCTCCCCACTTTACCCTGTGAAGATTTGCTGAAAATGAACTGAAAAAAGGAAGATTAATAGGAGAAAAAGACATACAAATTTATTCTAAAGTGCATAGCACATGAGAATGATCTTCCAATAACCCAATGGGGTACAGAGGCTTATACACCCTTCTTCATAGAGGCAAAGGAGATGGGGAAATGTGGAGTAAATGACTTTCGGGGTAATTAATGGGCCTAAAGCTCAGACAATGGTTAGTAAATAGTTCTCTTTGGGAATCGAATGGGTCTAGGGGAATGGACAATGGCTGGTGACAAAATCTGTGCAGGAGTCGTTACTTTCCTTAGGCTTTCTCCTTGTGATATGTGTTTAGTTAATGAAAATTCAGGGAAGGGACTAAATGTAATGTCTTCTTCTTTGTCATGTCCAGTTCTTACACAGATAAAGGAAAAGCCTCTTCTAACATCTGCTGGCCTCCAAGGGCCTTTAATTCAAATTACTCAGTATACCAGGGTGCCATACTTGGGGGTAAAATTGCCTGGGCTCCTTCACTTGTATCCATAAATCCAGCTCTGTCTCCTCCCTGCCACACTAAGAAAGCAGCACAAATCAGTGTGGAAAAGGATTACTCAATAAGTAGTTACCTATTTGGAGGGAAAATCAATCAATCTAGACGTTAAATCAGACCATAAACCAAAATAAATACAGGTGGATTAAAGTGCTACAGGGTTTGTTTTTTTTTTTCTCAAAAAAAAAAAAAAAAAGAAAGAAAGCAAAGCATGAAAGAGCTAAAATAAGAGCACATATTTATCAACCTTCTGGAGGAAAACGACCTTTTAATTGTCAAAGGAAATGAAAGAAATCATAAAGGAAAAGATCAATAAATGTCAGTATGCTAAAATATAACCAAAATTACAAGAAATTTTTAAAAACTGGAAAAACATGTTTGCATAAAATATAGCAGAAAAAAAGCCTATCACATTTGAAATTGCTGAAATATCATATAACTACATTGTAATCTACTACATCTCCATATATCAATGTGAATGAATCCTACAAACAAAATGTTGAGCAAAACGATCCAGTCGCAAGAGTTCAGAGTATGATTCCATTCATATAAAGTTCAGAAACAGGCACAACTGAACTAGGGTGTTTATGAATACCTGCACAGGTAATAAAAATTTTAAGAAAAGCAAGGGAAAATTTATCAAAAATCAGGATCATGTTTACCAGGGTTGGGGGAGGTGAGAGAAGGATGCCGTAGAGAAGAAGGTAATGTTCAAGGAGGGGCAGGTGGACTGGGGCCTGGGGGCAGAAAGAGGGGAGGGAAGGGCGTTTTACATCCGGTTCCTTCACTGGAGGCATGGTTGCACAGAAGTTCACCATACAATTATTCTTTAACCTGTACATATACTTTATGCACTCTTCCGTATGTACACTACATATTTCACAATAAAAAAGGGAAAAAATCTCGAAAGAAATGGGCAAGGTATGTGCAGAGAAAATTCACAAAAAGAGAAAATGCAAATAACTAACCATTTGGGGGGTAAATATCCAGCTTACTAGAAATAATAGACATGCAATATTTCAAATAATACTGTTATTTTCTGCCTAATTTTTATTTGTCTTCTATTTTTAGGAAAGTACTCAATGCTGATGATAACGTAGTGAAAAGGGTACTCAACACTGCTGAAGAAAGGAAAACAATTTATGTCAATACATGTCAAGAGTCAAAACCGGTGTTTAACCTTTAACCCACAAATTTCACCTCAGGGCCTCTCCAAGGAAATGATCCTAAATTGGAGAGGAAAAAGCTATGAACATTAGTGATGGCAGCTAAAAATTTTTAAATGCTAATCTTCTAAAGTCTAATAAGAGGGAAAAGTAAATAACTATCCATTTAAATAACAGAATATCACATAGTTGGTATAATATTTATTAAAAAGTATAATAATATAGAATACAGTTATGTTATATTAAAAGAAATTAGTTGGACACTAAACTGTATATATAGCTTGGGACATCTGTACATAGGTATGCAAATCTTTTACCTAGAAGAGAAAAAGTCTAGTAGGAAAAACGTAAAAATGTTAACTGTGGTTTTCTTTAGAAGGTGGGAGCTATGGTAAATTTTCTTTTTATTTCTTTTTTTTTTATTTTTTATTTTTCTGAATGTTCTAAGTGAGAATACATCATGTGTTTCATAGTTTCTTTTTCTGTCTGTCTGTTTTTGTCAAGGTTCTTTTAAGTATTGGTCCTGGCCCCGTAGGAGTAGACTAAACTATATATCAGCCAGAATGCTGATTTTGCAACTTTCAGTCTGAATCAACCTTTTTTCATTCACATTAGTCTTGTCTTGATTTATACCTTCATTCTAGCCTTTGATTCATAGTTTTATTTTCCAACCCACTGTTCCCTTTCACTTTTCCCACTGGGTGTTGAGTTGGGTTAACCATCAATTTTCTGACATCTCTCCTGTGGCCCTGCATAAGCTCTCCTAATGCACCCCCAAGGGCAGCCCTAATTTCATGGCCTTCCTTGGATTTAGTGGTGCGAAAATGTTCTAAGTTTTGATTCTATGAGGGGTGCTAATTATAGTGCCCTTTGTTTCTATTAAAGAGATTGCTATACAGAACTACAACTAGACTAGACTGACCTTAGCATAGTGTAGCAATTTAAAGCCTGGTCTTAGATTCAATAGACATGAGTCTGAGTCCTGGTACTACCACTTAGTTGTTATGTGACCTTAAGAAAGTTACCTATTCTTTTTATCTCGCTCCTCTTCTGAAAAATACAGGTAATAATAACACTACCTTAAAGCTCGTAAAGATTAAAAGAGACAACCCATGTAAAATTCTTCGTGCCTAGCATGAAAGTTCCCATTCCCATTACCTACCTGTACAGCCTCATCTACCACCACTTACTTCAATTTCATATTGTAATAGAAGGTAACACACTTCCCCAAACAATTCACATTTAATTTTATTACAGTTCTTTGTCTTTATTCATCCTCTGCCAAACTAGTAACTTTGCCTAAGAATGTTCTTCAAGAACTATTGCTTTCAATTCTTCCATGTAATAGATCCCTTTAAGCAAATATAGAATCCAATAGAATCCTAAAAGGAGGTTAGGAATACACACTGAGTGATGCAGAGTTGGAAAGAGGAGAAACCAGTGCTGAAAGAGAGTGTGTGAATCCTTTCTTGACAAATTGGAACCAAAGTAATGGAGAACGCGTCAAGCATAGGAACCAAAAAAATAGAGCATGGAAAACCTTCAAAGCCACATGTGAGACACTTGTGCCAAAGTTTCTAGATGGATGGCTTTGCTTTAGCTCATTGGCTGACACAATGAAAACCACCGGTCAATTCTTTTGTTTTCCATTTTAGAATATATTTGATTGACTGTTTCACTTGGTTATTTGGCAATCATACAAATAAGCAGTTTATCCCCTCTGATTAGCACAGAGCAGTTGCCTGAATTCCATAGTAAAAAATATGCTCATTCACCTTCAGTTTCTTAGCTGGAAATGCCTTCTCTTTGTACCCTAGAAAGACTCTCTTTCTTTCAGTTTCCTTATGTAGGAAATCGGACAATCTGCTGGGGGAAAACTGTTTGAAGGATAAAATGATCCCTACAAATTTAAAAGCTTCTATATCCCAGGACACGTTATTCAAAACACCTTCAAGCTCAGCTTCTTACAGTGGTGTCTGGGAAAATACAAGACAATAGCTATGATTTCTGCGTAAAATCAATGGTTTCCTCACAAACTAGAGTATGCAGCATGAGACACAAAATGCAGTTACATTTTGGATCAGGCTGAGCAGTCACAGTACCAGGCTAACAAAGTTATAAGTGTTTACCTTGTTAAATTTATATCCAAGGACATAAGCTTGCTTATTTCTCATGATATCTTACCTGATTATCTGCAAGCAAATGGATATGGCTTTTGTTCTACATCTCTGGCCCAGAAAGGGGCCAAAATACACACAGGCTTTAAAAAAGGCAGGTGGTTCCCCACAAAATTGCATCTAACTTGAACATATTGCACAGAAAAACCACAAAGACCTCTGGCTAACATATTCCATGCTTAACTATGTGTTTAACATTTATAGGTCATTTAGTCCTCATCTGCATTATAATTTTGCTGTGTGCCATAAATGCAAAACGGGTTTTAGTGCTTCTTGATATATGGCTTCAGTTTATTACATTTCCATAAAACTGTCCAATATTTACTAGGGTTTTATAACTTTATTAAGTGATTTTCATCAACTGCCAATGAGGTGCCATTACCATAGTAACAGTGTAATTTTCTATATCCCATTTCCAGGTTTTTTTTGGTTTCATCGAAGCAGCACATTTTCCATTAAATTCTGTGCTACATAAAGGCATTAAGGTGACATTGAGTACTGTTATGGCTGTAGCAGGAATATTGACAGAAATTTTACTCTTGGGTCATTTGAAGCAATTACTGGGAAAAGCTTCAAGAGATAGTGAATGGCTTAGAAAATTCAAAATTTTTTCCTTAAGCAGATAACAAAGGAAGAACATTTTGAAAATTTAGCTTGCCTCTGGATGTCTCTCTGAGCTGGAGCAATGAGACAAGGGAAGTGACACCCTCTTCCCAGTGTCTTAGAGGGTACCCCAGCCCTGGCTACCCCAAATCCTGATCTTGTCCTGGGGTGCTTGGTGTCAGGAAGGGTTCACACCAACGTACTCTGATTTCTCTATTGGTTTTTATTTCCTTCCCAGGACTAATCACAAGGTGTAATTACAGAATTTCTAAAAGTTATTTGTATGTTTATTATGTATCATAAACCTCCACGTTCAAACCAGAGTAGAGTAGTGAGTTCCCTGGAAGCAGGCACCTTCTTTGCCTTTTATCTTACATCCTGGGCACTAAGCTCAATGTCTGGCACATAATAGGTATTGAATAAACAAATAATTCCAGTAGATGACGTAACTTTCCTCTCATGTGCAGGTCCTCAATCCCATAGACCCCTGGTTACCAAAAAAATGGAATGATATAAAAACAGAAATACTGTCTCCTTTCAAGGGGAGTAAAACTGCAAAAAGCTTAAATTGATTAATTATAGGATTTCAATATGCAGAACCTTTTCTAAAAGCAGCTGCAACTCCAAATGTACATTGCGTACCAACCACTCTTACACCAGGATCCCAGTCCCAGTCTCATCAGCCTCTCCCTGATGGCATGCTCCAGACTGACTGGTTTATGTGGCGGGTGTCTCTGTCTTCACTAATGTAGGATACTAGCTTGCTCCTGACTCAGCTTTTGCCTTAGGCCCATCCCCCACACTACGGCAGCTTGATTCATCAGTCATATTGGAAGTTTTGACTACAGCAGAAAGGCTGTCCCCATCTATCTCACATATTCTATGTGTGAGGGACACTGGTTTCTGCATGGAAAGACGTGGTCCACAGAGGTCTTGAAAAGAGAGAACAACCAGGACAGCTTCACATTTTCAGAATTGTCTTCTAATCTAAAGAAAAATAACTCTAAATTAAAACCAATATTGGGGAGCTGGATGGTTAGCTCAGTTGGTTAGAGTGTGGTGTTATAACACCAAGGTCAAGGGCTCAGATCCCCATACCAGCCCCTGGCCAAAACAATAAATAAATAGAATAAAATAAAACCATCAATATACTACCAAATAAAAGGGAGAATATTCAGATGCCAAGAAGTCCATTACCAACACCCAGTATCTTCATGTGGGGAAATCCCTGTTTTTCAAAGCAGCAAGCCACACTAGTGGATGTAACTGAGGCATTAGCTGGAAGGGTCAAAGCACAGTGCTAAAGAGATCAAGCCCGGGCTTCAGCCCCACAAGGACAAGTTGGCTTGTTCCACTTCACAAAAATAGCTGTACCACTCTCTCTTATTCCAATGGTCACAAAGGGAATCTCGAGAGCGCATGGGTAGATAGCACCCCAGCAGAAGAAAAACATCTTAGCTCCCATATTTGATTCACATCAAATCAGAAGGGTAATTTTCACATATGAAGAACTGCATGTTAGCTGACAGATAATCGTATTATCAGCCAGATTAAAATGTTAATAAATAATCCAAATTTCATTCTTATTGAACCACAGGAAAATGAATACAAAGGTTATAGAATTATCAGTCCCAAGTGTGTTATCCTATTTCTAAAAAAAAAAAAATTCCATGTGTTGTTTTTAAAATTTAAATTTACAAATGGAACATCAGTATAAGGGCATTGTGATGAATTATAATGAACATGCATTACTGGCACTTATTATTGATGTTTAATAAAATGATGAAAGGTAACTATATAATTTCAAATACAGGAGGGAACTGTTTTTCCAAGAACCAAATGGAGATATTAATTATTCCTTTAATATCTTATTTTCAAAAGAAAAGAGTACATCTATTTCTTTACAAACTCTTACTTTCTCTGATAGCTCCACAGGAGGAAAATTTTATGGTACACTTTCAATTTTTTATCTCTTGGATTGATCAATAATGACATAATATTTCCTTTTGTCATATTAATAAAAAACAACAGAGCTTTGCTACAAGTTACTATTTAATGAAAATACAATGTAATAAAAACAGCTAATATGTTTTTATTATCCTGAAGTTTTCCCAATCTCAAAATCTATATTAATTAAATATTCTATAGTAAATGGATTCATAATGGAGAAATAATCAAAAAATACAGCCAACTATGGCTAACTCCACAGTGCTTAACTACTGACACATATTACCCCCTTATTGACAATTCAGCATAAATATTCAGCCAGAATCTTAGAGGAGCAGAAAGTTTATTCCTTGCAATGAGTTTCATTTTCCCCTTGATATAAATGTATGTGAAGCAGATCTACTGCATTCATTCATTCAGAATATATATTTATTGTCTTACCACTTTGTATCAAGTACTGTGCTATGTGTAAGAGATACATAATGAGAATGACCCAGTTTACTATCCAGGGGTGGAGATAGACAGATAGATAACAGCTGCAATAGAATGAGGTAAGTGCTAATAGAGGTACCCATGGCACAAAAGAGAATATGCTTACCTGAGTCAGGAGTGGAGTCCTGGTGACAGGTAAGTTTCTGCCATCCTATGCTTCTCTCCTTCTCTTGCACCCTATCAAAGCAGAGTTCCCAAATGATGATCAGCAGAGCTGTGGTGGTTTGGGCCATTTCATAGTAAAATGGGATAAATTTTTCAAAATTAACTAGTTCCCATAGAGCTAATTTTATTCCATTTGTAGACTTCTTCTTCATCCTGAAACTCTATCCTTCTCACTTTTTTTCATGTCCTTTGTTTTCTGAAATCATGGCTAATCCATGGATTGATTGGTCTATTAAATAGCAGGCATCTCTAGTTGAGTTCTCTAAAATACTTGTGAAAGTTTCCTGTCAGTGAAATCTGAACGTCTGGGAACCATTACCAGACAGTAAGACCAGTTGAACTACGAAGAAAGGAAGTAGGCAAGCTGGTTGATTTATCAGATGAGTGTTAACACTAGAAGCTTTCATATCCAGTATGATCCAGAGCAGTGGTTAGTGAATTAATCAAAAAATCAATTAAGATAAGACATCTTGAAAAGGTATCTCATAAAAAGATACGTATTTATAATCTATTATATTTTTATCTCAAGATATTTCTTACCTGTGTTAACCTATTAAGAGGGTCTTTTCTTTGACTATGGATATGTTCATTAGACTTTCAAGTAATCCTTTTTGCCTGAACCACACCCAAAATGCAAGGCCCAGAATGTACACTTTTAGTGTTTTTAAAGTGGTACAACTTAAAGACATCTGTGAAGCAAAGTGACTGCACAATCAATTTTACAATTTTTCTCCCAATTTTCATGGTTTATATCACACTTCACTTGACAATTTTACATTTTTATTGTCCTCCAAAGCATTCCATTTTGTTTTCATAGAAACAACTTTTTCTGTGCAGTTGCAATTCATCAGTTATATAATGTTTACATAACTACAATCACAACCAGGTTAGCAAATTTGAGAACAAACACAACTGACTCTTGGTATGCCTGCTATTTAGCAGATACTGACAAAAATGCGTGGACCCACCAGAGACAGGCTTCTCAACTTTATTGTGCATATGAATCACCTGGAGATCCTGTTATAATGCAGATTTTAATCCCATAGATGTGGGATGAGGCAGAATTTGTATTTCTACAAGCTCCCAGAGGATGCTTTTGCTGCTGGTCCACAGACCACAGTTTGAATTGAAAGCCATTAAAACAGTGGCTCTCCATCTTGGCTACACATTACAGTCACCTGAGTCCAACCCTAGGAGAGTCTGATTTAAATGGTCTGGAGTAAAGCCTTGGAGTCAGGATTTTTAGAAGCTTGCCTGATGATTGTAACATACTGGAATGTAGCCTACTGTGAGACTAGGCAGTCTGTTTTACAGAGGGAATGAAGAGTGTTGGTTAACCCCATGAGTTAATTTGTTAATTGAAGTCAGTTAAGAGAATTACTATGCATATAATTAGTAGATGTCACTTTCCTAGCTGACAGTTCTCAGGTTCAACATGCTTTAAGGTGTTGTTTTGTTTTGTTTTCAAATGAATTTCCATCTAAGACTTCTGATTTCCCCTGTATAAAAATCCATTAAATTTATGATGCAGAGATAATATACGAGTAACATGAAATTAGAAATCATCTGTGAGATAATAGTTTAGCTATCATTTGAAATATGTGTGCATGATCTAAGACTGTTTGGTATGAGACTTGTTCGAGTAGTAATTTTGGTCTCTTGTTGAGCAGGGGTCAGCTGCCGATTTTTGTAAACGCAGTTTTATTAGAACACAACCATGTTCATTCATTTACATATTATCTATAGCTGCTTTTGGGCTGTTCATGGCAGAGTTGAGATCTGACAGAGACTTTGTGGCCCACACAGACTAAAATATTTACTATCTGAACCATTACAGAAAAAGTCTGCCAATCTTTGATGTAAAGGAACTGTCACCAAATCACACTCATTCCCAATACCAGCAAAAGACAGAGTTTTACCTGACAACTCCACACTATAGCATTGTAAGGCTAGTTCTGAAAATCAATAATACTCTCTAGGCTTCTTGTTAATGATCCCTCTTTAGATCACTTGAAATCTCTGCTAGGGAGAACACCTTAAAGTTCTGCTGTGGGCTCAGTGGGGAATTGAAATGCAGCCCATAATAAAGGTGAGGCAGTGAAAAGAAAGTGGGCCCATGAGAAATTCAGCTCTGGGGGGGTGATGGGGGTCCAGAGATAGATTCCGTTTTTAATTCCCTTTCATGTTGTGTTTATGCCAAGCCATAGATCTTTTTAATGCAAAAGCAGTTATGTCAGCCTGAGGTACAATCTTCCAGGAGGAGCATTTCTAGGCACTGTTTCTTTCACGTATTCAAACTGGTCCTGCTAACTGATTGCCTTTTGTTTAGAGTCCAAAATGGAACATTATACTTTTCATCAATTTTCTCAGCAGTCTGAAAATGTACTATTTATTGCATGTAAAGTATTACTTAAATAACATTCAATCATCTTTCCAACAAATTTCAATGAGCAATGTTCCTGGAGATGCCTAACAACCTGTAAAGCCTGCCATTGTGTGGAGTACTTCTAATGACAAATGGCCAATGTAGGGACTCTTTAGGTTTATAATTTCTTTAGATGAATTTTCTTGACAGTGTTGAAAAATGAGAACTGCTGTTTGCAAATAAGTGTATCACACATTCCCACTAGCAATTCTCAAAGCTGCTTTTGTTCAGGCTGTATGAAATGAGAATGATAAATCAATTGCGTAGGATGAGTGTTTTCAGGGGGGGCGGGGGTAAAAAAAACTCCATAAAGCATATGTCTCAGCATTATATTTAATATACTTTTTTTATTTACAATGCATTTCACTTAAAGCAATGCCTTCATCAAAAACTAGTATCAGTAATTTTTGTTCAAAGTTTCCCCAAATGTACAGACTCTATAAATGAAAGTATCTTTATTCAAAACCTGATACTTTCCACTCTGCTTAAATATAATCCTTCAAATACATATAGAATTTTATATAATTCTATAAAACAGTCAAGGATCATTAGATTGGCCCAATTTCTTTTTTTGGCTTTAGAGCTGTAATGAATTAAAGACCAAAAAAAAAGCATTTATTGAATACTTTATGTCAGGCACTGTCTATCGCCAGGTATACAAAAATTAATAAGATGGCTCTCCCAAGACAATTTGGCCATCTGTAGGTATCAGGTTCTTTTTTTTTTTTTTTTTCCTTTTTGTCTTTTTTCGGGACCAGCAACGGATCGCAACCCTCAGTGTCATGGCCGTACCGGACCGGGACCGGCAACGGGCTCGCAACCCTCAGTGTTGCGCCCGCACCTCGCTCAGCCAGTGAGCGGCCAGTCTGTATGTGGGATCTGAACCCTCGGCAGGAGTGCCGCCGCGCTCTCAAGCGGCACACTGTAGCAGTGCGCCACCGGGCCGGCCCAAGTATCAGGTTCTTTAGGTAGCCTCTACTAAACCTTCAGACCAGGGGTAAGTGAAAGCTACTGGTGCTCTCTCACACCACCTCACCACTGTGTTTACATGTTATAATAAAAGCAAGTCTCAAACCAAATTCCGTGAAGCAAACGTTTATTAGCAAGGATTCAAACAATCAAAGAAACATTGCTGCACAACCTGTCCCTGTAGGCTCAGTGAGGTCCTAGCTTGCTGTTCTTTAGGCACTCGGGGTAGCACCTTTCATGAAAGATTCTCTCGTGGCAGAGGGGATATGTTCCAGCAGTAGGTTTTACCTAATCGTCTAGTCCAGATTCCCCCTGTAAATTGGAGGGAAAACAGGCCTAAAGGGAGTCCTGACCTTAGAGCACATTCCTGAGAATGTTAGGCTGATGGACTTGACAGGTTCTCATATCCCATTCATGGAAGGGCAGAGATGTTTGCACCATCTTTCTAGACAATTGGCTTATTGCCAATACCACTCATTTCATCCATAAAAAAAAAGATTTCTACTATTTCTTGATCTCAATTAAGATAGCAATTTTTAAGTGATTTGGTTGTAATAGCTCTTCTAGAGTATAGACAATAGAATCTTTCAAATGTCAACTTCCCACTTCTTGAGGTTGTTCCTGATTAGTATACTTTATCTAACTGCCCCTAGGATATAGAGTTCATTACCAAATTACACATATACATATCACACCATCTAAGAGAAAGTATTTTAAATAAATTACAGGTAATAGAACATATTTGTCAGCATCGTAATACTTTCATGTACAAAAATCTAATTGGGTACAGGGAAGGGAAGGATTTATTCAGCCTGGGGTGTTAGGAAAGCTTCAGGAAGGAGATGATATTTGAATGGGGCCTTGAAATTCATCAGGGAGAAGAGAATGGAGTTGGGGAAAAAGGATTTCCAAGCTGAAAGAACGGCTTGTGCAAAAGCAGGACGACAAACACAATCATGCATGATCATGCATGTACTGTAAGAAATTCAGAGCAGCTGAGAGGTGGAGTGAATGGAGGGAGAGAAGTGAAGGAGAGAACAGGAGACTCCACAAACAGCAAGTAGCTCAGACGGCCTTCGCCTCCTTCCTTTGCTTTTTTTCTCCCCATCACCCCCTCAGCATGAGATATTGGAGAAAACTTGGTCCTCCTACTCAGTTTGTCACTTCTTGTTCATCCAGCCTCGGGCAAATGATCTGTTGGGGTTCATTCACTGAAATGTTGATTCACAGACCTGCTAATCACTGAGCACAAATCCCCAGGCCTCATCCCACACCTTCTGAATCAGACTCTCTGAAGGTAGCTCTAGTAATCTGTGCTTTTTAAGCTCCCAAATTGTGAATCTCTGCTTTAAATACATTATGTACAGGAATTCAACTTTGTTAAAAATGCTGTAAGTGGGTGATATTTCTTTTGCCCTTATTTCTTCCAAAAAGAAAAAAGAAAGAGAACTGATCTGAAGAGTCTGAAATAGTTAAAACATAAAACCTTTAACATCCTTTAGCTAGGTTGTGGCATTCAGAGGGGGAGGGAGAGATTATCCAAAGGTAAGAGACTTTTCTCCCTTTGAAGCTATATTGGTGTGATGTGAATCAAACCATTCATGCAGAGAACAAAAGCACTTTTGACTTCAGGAGCCAGTCAAGATGGTAACTTAAATAAACAGGGAGGAAAAGAGATATGACAAAAGGTCAACTTAGTCATAGCTTCTTAAAGCTTCAATTGAAGTAGTGCCTGAGGCTGAACTGCTGAATTGAGTTTGAATTTATTCACCCTTCTAGAGGTTACTAACCTGGTGTCACTGGATCTGTGAAGTCCATTCACAGGAAGACCTGGAAGCTATTTTCAATATTTCAAAATTTCTAGTGGAATGCTTCACAAAGTATGGTCCAAGGAACATTGGATCTGAACTACCTGGGTGATGAGAACAGTTCTTGTTAAAAATGAAAATTCCTATGTCCCACCCCAAGAGATTATAGTTCAGATTGTTGGATGTGGGGCCTGGAAATCGGTATTTCTTTTTAAACTCCAGGTAATTCTGAGAGAACTCATTTATGGTAAGGCTAATTAAAATAGCCCTAACTAGCATCCCAATTTTCTCTGCTTTGGCTGAAATTATCAAGTCAATATGGAGATTTTTTCTAAGCTCATGCTAATCAGAAGTTCTATCAGAAACAGGTCTTTGGGCCGGCCCGTGGCTCACTCGGGAGAGTGTGGTGCTGATAACACCAAGGCCCCGGGTTCGGATCCCACATAGGGATGGCCAGTTTGCTCACTGGGTGAGCGTGGTGCTGACAACACCAAGTCAAGGGTTAAGATCCCCTTACCGGTCATCTTTTTAAAAAAAAAGAAAAAAAAGAAAAAAAACAGGTCTTTGATTAATAAAAGTGCAGAAAAAGTTATTATGTAATAAATACCATTCACCTAGTAGAGCAAAATCTATCAAAACATGGTCTACAGAGAAATTTCCTTTCAAAGGAGTCTTTTTTAGTGAAAAATTTGAAGTGACTTACCTTTGACTTTTTCTCTCCCATTCTCTACTGAGTCCATTTTGTCTCAAAATTTAGAAATATACTAGTGAAGCCATGTTCTTCTACTGACCCACTCAACATCCCTCCCCTTATTCCTCCTCTCCACATGCCCCCCTTTTGTTCAAATGGAGACGGCTACTCCAGTTGTCATTGGCCATGTTCCTTGTGCCCTCTGAGGGAACCTGAACTTCTGAAACATT
Source organism: Galeopterus variegatus (assembly GCF_000696425.1). NCBI lineage: Eukaryota > Metazoa > Chordata > Mammalia > Dermoptera > Cynocephalidae > Galeopterus > Galeopterus variegatus. The sequence continues at coordinate 18,258 of NW_007736371.1, read as the reverse complement.
TCTCTAGAGCATAAAACACCAGCGACATTCCACTACTTGGTATAAAAGGTATTTCCAGAGTCAGCTTTGTTAGGGATTTGCCACATGGTGTATGGGTGTTTTCTCGGAATGTCAATTATCAGGAGAACGACTTTTAGGAGTTCTGATTTGAAGTTACCAAACAGAGAGAGAGAGAGGGAAAGTGCTAAAATTTAATGGAATGCTATCTTAATAACCATAGTCATGTGGTTCTAAAAATATAAGACACAGGATTCCATCAACTTCAGTGGTCTTTTAAAATTCAATAGAAAAGACACGTGCATTGTTAAGAGCCAAGGAAGTGCAACATCTAATCAAACTATGTAGGAATTATAGATTCTTCTGAGTAGAAAATTAAAGATCCTGACTATAAAACCACCATCTCCCCTGCAGTTATGAATTCACTGACAGCAGTTATAATAGGGTTCCATCAGGGTTGCCAAAAAAAATTTCTTCTCATTATGCAACCTTAACTTAATAGCAAAACTACATGGAAAGATATTTCCAACTGGCTTAAGCCAAATTAGTTAAGAACAACCATTAGGTCTTTTTTGGTAAATAACAGTAGCAATCAGCTACTCACCCACAACCTCACAACTGTGTTATTATGAGCACTCGAACCAAATTCTGCCACACATACAGATTACATTTAGAGATAAAAGTAGAGGGCTAGCCAGATTTGTACACTCTTCACCGAAAGTAGAGACTGTCCCAAATGTTTCAGCCTAACCAGATATCTTTAATAGCACTAATTTGACATGAGAGCATCATGTCATGACATTTCTATCATCTACTATGCTAAAAAGCCACTATTTCAAAATATTTCTCTTATTTATTATGCTAAGTAGACAGAATGCTGGTGTTGGTCTGAGATATGGATCACTAAAACCTTACAGAGGCTGGCTGTGGAATACAACCTTTCTGATCAAATATGAACACTTGTAGTGTAAATTTCTGATCAGGGCTAGTGAGTACCCCTAGAATTTAGTTTAAACTAANGTAGAGGGCTAGCCAGATTTGTACACTCTTCACCGAAAGTAGAGACTGTCCCAAATGTTTCAGCCTAACCAGATATCTTTAATAGCACTAATTTGACATGAGAGCATCATGTCATGACATTTCTATCATCTACTATGCTAAAAAGCCACTATTTCAAAATATTTCTCTTATTTATTATGCTAAGTAGACAGAATGCTGGTGTTGGTCTGAGATATGGATCACTAAAACCTTACAGAGGCTGGCTGTGGAATACAACCTTTCTGATCAAATATGAACACTTGTAGTGTAAATTTCTGATCAGGGCTAGTGAGTACCCCTAGAATTTAGTTTAAACTAACACAAACATTCACACTTATAGCTCAAAGGGGGTTGTGAGGTGCAATGTGATCATTTCCTTGGTACTGATAAGCGGTGTATTTTAACCTCCGGAAGACTTAAAATTAAGTATAAAATTGCCTGTGAATCAAAACAAAAAATATTATTGTGTGAAGAAAGCTGTGCACATTTGGACTTTTTTGTTCTTGTAATATTTAATAAAATGTATCCTATTAGAATGAGGTCAGCTTGTTCATCCCAATTTAAAATATGTATTTGAGAAATTGATTTAGATTTGTGAATTTAAGTAGAAAACTGTTTATGTACAGTATTAGAACTTTTAAGCAGACTCATTTTACTATATTTATAAATGTATTTCTTAAATTTATAAGAAGTACTTAAGTATACAGAAAGCTTTGAGAACCAGTTAAAGTCTTTTAGGAGGTTTCAAAACTGTAAAATGCACCAATGTGATTTCAAATGTTCAAAGGTATTTAAATGACTAAATTTTAAATGGTACCAAGTATTATTCAAAAATCCCCATCAAAGTAGTTAAAATTCACTAGACATAAAATACAGTAAGATTTTCAAATTGAATGAAAAGCCAACAGAACTAAATTTTTTGTTTGTAATCTTATTAAATTTAATACTAATTCCTATGACCAAAGTAAACCTCTAAATAGCTTTTTGTACATATGAAACTCACCTTCAGGGCATTAAAATGTTCATTATTAACATGATTAAACAAACTCTCTCTGTCACTAGGGATGACCAAGGCTTGCAGCATTTTTCATTTATCAATATTAGAATACCTCCTTTGGGGCCTACAAAAAGAAGAGTCAAGGAGCTCAGGCTCCCAGCGTGAATCAGGGTGTTATTAGACTCAGTGTTTTAGGACAAGAACATGGTTGTAGAGGTTAATTTGACCCAATCTGTAGATGAAGAAACAACCTGAGAGCCAAAAAGTTTGACTTGCCCAATATTTGTAAACCAGTCACAGAGCCAGGATTAAATACAGGTCTCATGACTCCCAACCCAGCGTTCTTTTCAATCTTACTGAATATTTCTTAAGTTCTTACTATTAACCAGGCACTGTTTCTAGACTTTTAGTTGGTGATAAATACTTCAAAGAAAACAAAAGAAGGTGTCCTTAAGGAAAGTGCATGTCTGACAGGCAGGTGGGAGTTGGAATGTGCTGGCCAGGAGGAAACTCATCCCTGCAGTACTGACATTTGAACTGGGACCTGAACGATGAGGGGAGGTTGCCAGTGCCAGGTGTGAGGAAAAAAGTCTTTTCCTTTTACCTTTCTAGGTTCTTGGCTGGGGCTCCTGGGACAGAAGACAGATTAACAAGAGTAAAACAAACAGAAGTTTATTAACATGTGTATCATGCACGAAACACACGGGAGTACCCAGACACAAGTACTCTAAAAGGTAGCTTAGAACTTGGTTTATATGAGATTTGTAATAAAGAGCAATAAATTTGTAGAGAAATGACAGAACAAAGGAAAGGAGTGTTAGGTTTCCAAGGGCAAGACACTGTGGGAAGGTAAACATATAGGGGGAACTAATGGAGTAAGGTTTGTTTGCAGGTTCCTCTGGTGCTGTCTCTGAGATGATATGAATCTAGAGTTGTCTCTAGTGAAGGAAAATTTGTATCTTGCCTTTAGGCAGAAAAGGGAGATTAGAAAGAGCTTTTCTTGTGTTTGCTGCTTAATCGCTTTCCTCAAAAAAATTCCCATGTGAAAGAGACACATGTTGGGGTGACATTTTTTTTTT
>NW_007736371.1:11535-13861 GCF_000696425.1 Galeopterus variegatus | reverse complement strand
TAGTATATGGTGAGAGGTATGGGTCTAGTTTCATTCTCCTGCATATTGATATCCAGTTATGGGGTGACATATTCTGATCTCCCTCACCAGCAAAGAGCTGTGGGAAGAACACTTCAGGCAGTTCGAGGCATGGCAAGTACAAAGAGCCTGGGACGGAGCAGGGCTAGGAAATGGGGAGAATGAACATTAAAACTTGAAGGTAATGCAAAGTTGCTTGGATTGTATTCTGAATGTAATATGCCGCCATTGGAGGATGTTGAGCAAAAAGGAACATAATCAGATTCACTTTTTAAAGGATCACCGCAGATGCTCTGAGGCATAAGTCCATAAGGGCATGAGAATAGAAATAACAGAACCAGTCAGGAAGTCCTTGCAGTCCTCCAGACAAGAATGATGCTGACTTACACAGTGCAATAGTGTAGGAAATGGGAAGACAGTCAGATTCTGAATATATCTTGGAGGTAGAACCGATCATATATGCATCAGCACATCATCTCTTTCTGTGACTAAGAAATATTTCTTACATCCTTCTGATGGTATCTGCATATGGTTACTGAAAAGGCAGTAATGATACTGTTCAAAATTTGGGATCCACACATTTTAAAATGTCAGAAAAGGATGGATGAAAATTTTTGGTTAATTCCAAATGAACAGATCACCAGCCCTAGAGATGGCCCACCTCTATTCCCCATACCATGCATCCAAGACTCTGGATGGTGGTTGTACTTGGGAGCTGTAGAGCTGTATTTTGTGAGCTAATGGCTCAAGAGAGAGCTAGATAAAGCAGAGAGGGCTGTGCGACCTCGAGCAAGTTACCTGACTTCTTTGAACCTTGGTTTTACTGTCTACAATCTGGACAGAATATTTCTAAGCACCTCAAATACCTTACACAGAGTCTTATTATGCATATATTAGGTATTCAGAAAGGACAGTTATTATTCTTAGCTCATTCTCTGAGAGCTCTTTCACTTTCCTGATGGTTATGCAAGAACCAGATGAACTGCAGCCCTTTGAGTTTAGAAATGAGTATATAATGTGAAGACACATTTCCTAGAGGCCTGAAGGATCTCAGTAATACTGTAAACATCTTTTGCTGTGTTCACAGGTATTTAGAGTAGATGGGCACTTATCAAACGCTGGCCTAAAAAAAAAAAAAAAAAAAGTTGGTCTCCTGAGGTCTTGTGAAATTACCTTCCTGAGTGTCATAGCCCTAATGTCAAACATCTTCTTAATGAAAACTTTCATTCTGAGAGAAAAAAATCTAGGATAGGGAAAAGCCAGAATGGGTCTTTTGGCTGCTGACATTATCCAGAGCACAAAATAAGAACCTCAAGGTCAAAAATTATTTAAACTAGCTTAGTAGAGATATTTTCACACTCTTAAGCAAATTAAAACCATTAGATTAAATATAATTCTGGGCATAGTATTCAAGCAGGTCACTTCACCCCATTCAGGCCTCTTTTCCCTACTGAACACCTATAATTTGTCATATGTACTTAAATGTTCCCATTTTGACATTTTCAACTTTGCAATTAATGAGAATAAATCATATGATAATTTGTTGGCTCTGTCCACAAATATCACCACCTTTATTTTTCAAGGACTTTCATCAGAATCCGGCCTTTTAGAGTTTTATCTTTGTTATCTTAAAGGTCAAGTGCCTCCACTTCTTAAACAGCCCTGCCAAGTGAGTAGTTAATTTTCAACTGTATTTCTATTAGTCTTTCCTTCACTCTCATCTCACAGCTCCACATCTACTTAGGGAATTCATACATCTTTGATCTTCTAAGAATCCTGCAAACATGATTACTAACTAATGACAAACACCACTCAAGCATATACAATGTATTAGGAATGTGCACTGACATTTCTGTCCTTTCAACAGCATGGCACAATATTGGCAGTAGGAAACTAGCGGAGAGTAATGACTGTCACACAATTCATTACCATGTGGATTCCAATATCTTATGGGTCATATCAATTAATCCTCATAAAAATCCTATAAAGAAAGTAGTTTTTATCCCATTGTATAGAGAACAGAGGAACAGAGATTAAGTAATTTGCAAAATGTTACCAGTTATGAAGTGAGACCCAGTCAGTCTGGCTCTATAAATTAAGCTCTTAACCCTTTCTCAACCTTGGCACTACTGATATTTTAGATTGGATAATTCTTTGTTGTTTCAGGCTTTCTTGCATATCATAAAATTATTAGCAGCATCCCTGGTCTCCATGAATTAGGTGCCAGTAGCAACAATACCATCCCACCACCCCACCCCAGTTGTGACAACCAAAAATATCTCCAGACACTGCTAAATGTCCCCTGGGG
>NW_007736371.1:0-10985 GCF_000696425.1 Galeopterus variegatus | reverse complement strand
AAAAGGCAAAGGATAACTATGTTTACAGTTGTAAGAGAAAACTTTAAGAGGCTTGTCCCTGAAATCCAAAAATTGATATCATCATTAATCAAATGAATTCTCATCCAAATATAATTTATATTGATCCTGACTATAACTCTTCTGTGTATTCCTTGATCCTTCTTCTTTTTCTTCTTCCTTATTGGAAAATTGCTCATCGAAGGCCCACATCCTGCTTAGCTGGTGATTTATCTCTTTCCTTTAAGTCTATGACTGAGGTATTAAAGAAGGTGTGCAGCTTCCTAGGCAGTAACTGAGGCTGAACTCAGAAAAATGCCCCAGGGCACCTCAAGATCCTTTCATGACCTCGAAGGTNGGTGAGTAAGTAGGAAACCGCACCTGATCAATAAACAATGGTGGAGTTGTTTTCACAAAGCATGTTTTCCAGGGACTCAACCCAAGCAAATCACACCATATACAAACCACCAGCCAGTGGGATATCTTTAAGAAATGAGACTATGCTCACCTGGAATAAAAACATCCAACTGTGTGTTATTAAGCTTTTGAAAGTTCTTAACACTGGTAGAATTTTCCCCTGGAGGTAATGACTTTGTACAATATTGTTGCAATAATCGTTATTGAGCATTCGCTGTGTGCTTGGAGCTGTATGCTTGTTCTCCCTCCATCCACAATTTCTCCAGCAGCTACTATAGTGAGAATTCCAGTGAGGCAGAAATCAAGAGATCTTGGGTTCCATTGTTCCTCCTGCTAACAATAAACTGCAACCTTGAGTAAGCTACTTAATCTCAATGAGAATTGGATTCTTTGACCATAACGTGAGGAGCCTGGATTGTTAGATAAATTATAAAGTCTTCTACAACTGTGTATACAGTTCTATGATTCTTTAAATTTGTTCTTTAAATAACATTTATTGAGCTCTTATTACGTGCACGCTCCTAAATTCTTTCCATGTATTATTACACTTAAATTTCACAACGACCTTATAAAGTGCTTACTGTATCACCATGTTAAAGATGAAGAATAACTCCGTAATTCAGTACAATGCACTGCTTCACCAAGAGTAAGTCTACAATCGAAGTGGCCGGAGAAATATGCTAGACAGTGAACAGCATTAGGGCAGGTGCCAACTCACTGACCTCACTCAGCACTTATTACATGTCCTAGCGCATAATGGGAAGTCAACAAATAAAATGAAAAAAATTTAGTATCATTCTTATAAAGTATATCGAGAAGGATGGAAAGCTGTAGTTTGCAAGTTTAAAACTCACTCAAAAGCCCATACTCTGAGTTTCAAAAAAACTGAGGCTTTAGTTATCACATGAGTTTTTCATGTGATGAGATGTGTCAAGATAACGCTTTTTAAAAATAAATGTATTCACATGATGAAAAGTTTTAAAAATAAAATGTTCACTGTGGCTTCTCACAGATAATTCTGGAACATATGGGAGTTTTCATTTCCTAACTCTGGTTGATGTAATCAGGGAGTATATTTTTGAGGAGCTGTATTTAACTGCAATCTTATTTTGAAATTTTCATGAAAAGATAAAAATTTTGATAAGTATCTCAGAAACCATGCTTTTCTCAGATGAAATAATAATGTTTTCTGATAATTTTTGCAAACAACAAAAACAAAAAAGTGTTCTAAACAAGAAAAAAAATCAAGTTAATGTAACAACTTATTTAAGTTCAAATGAAATCTTACTCTGTCCTTTTGGTATGCCTGAAATATTTTATAAAAGTAAAACCTAAAATTTATTAAAGATTAAGTGATGGTTCAACATTCAGTGATTTGTTGTTGTTATTCTTATTCTTATCAATTTTCTCCTTTTATTTCCATTTGGTAGGAATAACATAAAGAAAATTAACCACTGCAGAATGAACATTTAAAAATAGTGAGAGGAATGCTGGTCTTGCAAATGTTATATACCATCAAAATAATATGATCTGCTGCATTCAAAAATATAAACCTCTAATCTATAAATACTTATGCAGACATACATCTGCATGTCATTTATGTTTCATGTAGAAGAGTGACCAAGATACTCACAGGGCCCAATTCCTTCATAGCAGAGCTTTCATTCCCTTTAGTTTTGATGGTAATCATGGATTTCATAACTCAATGATCAGAGATGTAAAAGAAATTTAGGTTCAAAGCTGAACAAGTTGGCCTCTGACGTTGAAAAATTCTCTAGCTACTGTGTTCCTCCACAGTATGCTTAAGCTCTGGTTGGTTGACTTTCCAAAGATTCAACCCTTAAAGCATTTTCCATAGCCACAATCAACCCATACGTATGTTAAGAAACCCTAAACTAGATTTTCCACATAAAAATATGTTCAATAAAGCATATTGGACCAATAAAGGATTTGGTTTTAGTCTAGGGCAGGCACGAAAACAGTTATTTTCTACTAGCCCATTTATTCAATTATCTATTTCATCAGCAAATATGTATTGGCTGCCTTCTATATTCCAGGCACTGTGCTAGGTATTGTGGATACGATGATGAACAAAATACAGTCCTTAGTCTTGACATGAAAGAAAAGATAAATAAAGATTGATCCAATTACTATACTCAGTGATAAGTACTATGACCTGTACGGCTTCTCACCCAGTCTCCGGGGGTTTGAGAAAGTGTCCCAGAGGAAATGACATCTATGCTGAAATCCCACGGCCAGTGGAAGTAATCCAGGGGAAAACGGCAGAGTGGAGAGTAGAAGAGATCGAGGTAGAGAAGTCATTTCGGAGAGAGGAAACAAGATTGGCAGATGGAGCATGATACATTCCAGAAATGACAAACTGTTACTACAGGGCAAGTGGATTTGTGTTCCCAGGAAACTGGTCTTTTGAGCTTGTAAATAGGTAATAGGTAATTTATGTAGGTGAACATTTTGAGATTTGGGTTTGCAAAGGTGGGCTTACAGTGGAGTTTGGAGGGAGCTGATTTGTTGTACACAATACAGAGAGCAGAATTGGGCATTCCTGGGAACTATTAAGTGTGGAAGGAGAACTGGATCTAGGAGCCACGGCAAAGTCTTCAGGAAACCATGACAGCCAGAGAGAAGCTTTGGCCAGTCTTTTGGATTCTTGTCTTTCTCTTAAGAGGAGGGAAGTAGGCTGACCTTGGGNTGAGGCTGAACTCAGAAAAATGCCCCAGGGCACCTCAAGATCCTTTCATGACCTCGAAGGTATGAGAAGAGGCATGCACAAACAGAATTTCATTCCTTTGCAGAAAAGAAAGTTATTCTCTTTCCACCTTCAACAGAATATTGTCTTGTTCCCTAAATAGTAGGTTAAATTGGTGTGTGGTTTGAAGGTCTCTAAAGGTTTATATGCTTACATGGTGCTGCTCTGGTTCTTTCTGGATGTTGTACACAAGAGAGCATTGAGAACTTGACACTTTTTTACAGCTTCTTGATATTTTCTGGGACTAAAAAGGTTGGGCTGAAAATAAGACTTTTTCTCAGCTTTCAAATCTCCATACGCAAGAGGATGCCCATGGTAATCTTGAAACCTGCTGCCAGGGTGAACATGCCTCATGGCCAATGTCAGGTGAGTAAGTAGGAAACCGCACCTGATCAATAAACAATGGTGGAGTTGTTTTCACAAAGCACGTTTTCCATGGACTCAACCCAAGCAAATCACACCATATACAAACCACCAGCCAGTGGGATATCTTTAAGAAATCAGACTATGCTCACCTGGAATAAAAACATCCAACTGTGTGTTATTAAGCTTTTGAAAGTTCTTAACACTGGTAGAATTTTCCCCTGGAGGTAATGACTTTGTACAATATTGTTGCAATAATCGTTATTGAGCATTCGCTGTGTGCTTGGAGCTGTATGCTTGTTCTCCCTCCATCCACAATTTCTCCAGCAGCTACTATAGTGAGAATTCCAGTGAGGCAGAAATCAAGAGATCTTGGGTTCCATTGTTCCTCCTGCTAACAATAAACTGCAACCTTGAGTAAGCTACTTAATCTCAATGAGAATTGGATTCTTTGACCATAAAGTGCGGAGCCTGGATTGTTAGATAAATTATAAAGTCTTCTACAACTGTGTATACAGTTCTATGATTCTTTAAATTTGTTCTTTAAATAACATTTATTGAGCTCTTATTACGTGCACGCTCCTAAATTCTTTCCATGTATTATTACACTTAAATTTCACAACGACCTTATAAAGTGCTTACTGTATCACCATGTTAAAGATGAAGAATAACTCCGTAATTCAGTACAATGCACTGCTTCACCAAGAGTAAGTCTACAATCGAAGTGGCCGGAGAAATATGCTAGACAGTGAACAGCATTAGGGCAGGTGCCAACTCACTGACCTCACTCAGCACTTATTACATGTCCTAGCGCATAATGGGAAGTCAACAAATAAAATGAAAAAAATTTAGTATCATTCTATCTTATGGGTCATATCAATTAATCCTCATAAAAATCCTATAAAGAAAGTAGTTTTTATCCCATTGTATAGAGAACAGAGGAACAGAGATTAAGTAATTTGCAAAATGTTACCAGTTATGAAGTGAGACCCAGTCAGTCTGGCTCTATAAATTAAGCTCTTAACCCTTTCTCAACCTTGGCACTACTGATATTTTAGATTGGATAATTCTTTGTTGTTTCAGGCTTTCTTGCATATCATAAAATTATTAGCAGCATCCCTGGTCTCCATGAATTAGGTGCCAGTAGCAACAATACCATCCCACCACCCCACCCCAGTTGTGACAACCAAAAATATCTCCAGACACTGCTAAATGTCCCCTGGGGGGCAAAATCGCCTCCTACTACTACTCATTGAGATACATTGCCCTACACCATACTGTTACTGCATTAGAAAAGGCAAAGGATAACTATGTTTACAGTTGTAAGAGAAAACTTTAAGAGGCTTGTCCCTGAAATCCAAAAATTGATATCATCATTAATCAAATGAATTCTCATCCAAATATAATTTATATTGACCCTGACTATAACTCTTCTGTGTATTCCTTGATCCTTCTTCTTTTTCTTCTTCCTTATTGGAAAATTGCTCATCGAAGGCCCACATCCTGCTTAGCTGGTGATTTATCTCTTTCCTTTAAGTCTATGGAAGAAATGAGGCACAAACCTGGGGACAAGAACCCATCAGTTCCACATGGTTCTCGCTGTACAGCACAGAGCCCTGGAAAAGTAGGAGTTAGAAAGGGCTGAGGAGAAAAGAAAGAGGGGGAAGGGAATAGAGGAGCCAAAACTGGAGAGTGGGGCTGTAGAGCACAAATGCTCTGAGGCAGGATGGTCCAAAGAACTTTTGGAAATGGAAGTGCTAATATTTAATTTTAAACAGCTTGCTTTCCTGAAATGTAAACCTCCCATTAAAACTTCAGTAAAATCTCCTGTATCCACAAAGTCTTTGAGTGAGAGGTTGTTTCTGGGAAACCAACGAAAGAGACTGAGTTCCATGTCTGAGTTGATGGGGAACAAAACAAGAGTGTAAAAAAAAAAAAATTCATAACATAGGCAGGACCTAGGAGTCAGAGATGAGGCCACGAGAAATGAACCCTCCAGAAATTTGTCTAGTCATGTGTCATGAATCTAACTTTCCTCAGTTCTAGAATGGGGTATAGAGAAGGAAGTTTTACCTATCTTAATGGCAGGTGGCCCAGCTAACTGTCAATCAGGTAATATATAACGACTCTGCTGAGGCCTGTGTCATGTGATTTGAAGGATGCAACATATAACTCTAACTAAAATATCTAATATCTCCCCATGGCCTGTACCAGAGCTTGAAATGAATACCATCATCATTCCGTTAGGTTGAAGCATTAAAAATCTTCTGTTAAAATGCAATCATAACTCTCATACTCATTAAGATAGTTACTATCAAAAAAAAAAACAACAACAAAGTATTGGCAGAGATGTGAAGAAGTTGAACCTCTTGTGCAATGTTTGTGGGATTGTAGACTGGTGCGACCACTATGGAAAATAGCATGGCAGGTCCTCAAAAAATTAAAAATAGAACTACTATGTGATCCAGCAATCTCATTTGGGGGTATATATCCAAAAGAAATGAAAGCAGAATCTCAAAGAGATAGTCGAATACCCAGGTTTATAGCAGCATTATTCACAATAACCAAGAGATGGAAGCATCCCAAATGTCCATCAATGAATGAATGGATAATAAAAATGTACTATATACATACAATGTAATCCTATGCTGCCTTAAAAAGGAAGGATATCCTGTTATATGACACAACGTGGGTGAACTTTGAGGACATTATGCTATATAAAATTAGCTAGTCACAAAAGGACAAATACTGTATGATTCCACTTATATGAAGTATCCTAAATTGTCAAATTCATAGTTATGAAAAGTCAAATGGTGGTTACCAGGGGTTGGGAGGAGAGAGAAATGGGGAATTTTTTAAGGAGTATAGAGTTTCAGTTTTGCAAGGTGAAAATGTTCTGGGGGATCCACTTTGCAACAATGTGGATACACTTAACACTACTGAACTGTACCCTTAAAAATAGCTAAGATGGCAAAAATTTTTATGTGTTTTTTACCACAGTAAAAAAAAATACAAACATAATCTTTATAACAGGTCATTTTAAACCATCCTCCTTTATTCTTTAGTACAAATTCATCTATCATATTAGCTTCACTCTCTGAAGGATAGATTCATCAGTTTTGATAAAGAAGAGAAAGTGAGATTCAGGACAAGGGAATGACAAGAAAGGCAGGTTCCAGGCACCATGGAAGTTTCTGGGCATCCAGGAAGAGGAAAAGGCACAGAAGCAAGGCAGCTTATGTAGGAGTGGAAGGGGGCTGCTGGGGAGGCTGGAGAAGCAGGCAAGAAAAGAGAGGGGCAACACAGAGACAAGAGAAAATGCACTAAAAATCCATTTTCTTCTTCACATTTTTCCCTAAAGCTGCTATCCTTGGGTGACCTCAATAACTTACAGGCAGTGAGAACTTGCTTTTGCAAAGGCTGCCTTGAGAGACACTAAGAGTAACGCAACTTGAAGGGCCCTTCTGGCAAGTGCACCGCGGCTGAAATTCCAGAACCACAGAGGCAGACATTAAACTTTCTCCATTAGCTGTCAATGCACGGCTGCCTTGAGAGACACTAAGAGTAACGCAACTTGAAGGGCCCTTCTGGCAAGTGCACCACGGCTGAAATTCCAGAACCACAGAGGCAGACATTAAACTTTCTCCATTAGCTGTCAATGCACCCCACTGAACTTGGTGGGCCCAGCTGGTGGTTATTTTTAGGCACATTCCTCTTGCCATGACTGACTGGGAACTGTGATGTATGGACAGAAAATGGGGTCTAAGAGCCAAGGCAAAGTCTCCATTTTCAGGAAATCATTATAGCTGGGGAGAAGCTTTGGCCCAGCGGTCTTCTGGGTTCCTGTCTTCAGTTAAAGGAAAAGAAGTCTGATGGCCTTAGGCAGGAAAAAGGGCATGCACTTGGGACTGAGAAAGCCTTGGGAATACATCAGTCCCAAATGGCTTGAGCTGGTGTGCCAAGAGCCCTGGTTAATGAGGTTTTGCTGCCTGTTACCCTGATGCTGCCCCTGAGAGGGTGAGTCCTCCCTGATGGGCTTCAAAAGCCCTGTCTGGGCCTGCCCAGGCCACTCACCCACCCATGGGCAGGACTCCAAGCCTCAAACTGCTCATCCTGCTCTTTGCTTCAGGCCTTGCCCATGTTGCATCAAGGCCAGCCTTGCCTCGCACCAAGTTCTGGTGTCCTCAGAAGGCACCAGGCAGTGAAGCTCAGGTGTGTACAAAGGAAGGACAAGGTTTTCCGAGAGATTGCACTCAGCAAATACAGAGATGCATACAGAGAGCCCAAACCTCAGTCCATTCACTCAAGTATGAACGAAACTATGCATTAGCTATATTTATGTTCTTTAAATCAATATAATTCTGACTCCAAGCCCCATTCTTATTGGACTTCAAAGAAGTTAAACCTTATGTCTTCTTGGGGCTCCCTCCTGCCTAGCTGTAAAGGTCCTGTGGTCTTTCCTAGCTCCAAGGTGGAGAATCCACTCAGGTTGTCAGACAAGGATCCACACTGGCTATGGCAGAGACACCCGTGTCCCAGGCTCTGCTGCTTCTTTGCCAAGGCTGAAATTCTCAGGTGGGGTGGGGAACTCAAGTAGTAGAACCCAAGCCTCCTAAGTGTGTTTGTTAACACTTCCCTCCTGAAGCCCTTTCACTTCCCAACTAGGGTCCCAGTTCTGAGGGCAGGATCCCTCTCTCCTTTCCAGTCACCAGAAATCTTTCCTTCCAGCCTTGTTGCTTCTCAGAAGCCCTGTCCTGCTCCCCACCCTCTCCAGGACACCCTTCAACTGGTTAGGATATTAGAACAGAGCCTTGAATTTCATTCAAGCTTTCTCTGCTTTCAACCCTGATGAACCCCTGAGATAAAGAATCACAAAGCTTGGCTGACACTCATGGTTAGAATCTACATTTGCAATAAAGCGCAGGGAGGTTAAGTGATGGGCATAGTATACTGGGAGCAAAACCTGGACAAGAAACCAGGTCTGCTGATTGTAGGCAAGTGTTCTTTTCAAGATACTACAAAATGCAAGTCACAGAGCAAGGAGCAAATGCTGGTTTTGGAACCAGCAGGCAGGAAACTGAAGGCTCTCTTGTGTTTTACAATCAACAATGGAGAAGCTGAATAAAACCAGTTAGTGGTGGGCAGAGAGCCAGCACTGACTCGATTATATCTTCATTCCTGTGGTTACCAGCCAGTGCCATCCAGGGAGAGCCTGGACCTGGAGGAGAGACGGTGCTGCCAATGCATCAGCACCTGTGTTTGCCAATCTCCACCATCCATTACAACCAAACAAGCAGCGACTGGAGGAAGACAGGAAGGACGACTCTGAACCTGGCTTCTGGCGAGGTCATTTTACTGAGCATGCGCATTCCTCATCCTCCACCAGGGGATAAATCACTGCCCCTCTGTCTAAGCTCTCTTCAGTACAAGATGTACTATTTTGGAGACAAAAGCTAAGCAACAGGTTAATTTTTCAGTATTATTTCTCTGAAGTCAGCTTTAGATAGTTAGGGGCTAGATGGGATTCAGGGACAGGGCTGTCCAAATATGCAGGAAAAGAGGAAGGTGGCCCTGTTTTCTCAGATACCTCTCACTTCCCTTGCAGAGCAATTCACATCCCTCTGGACACCTGGGTCTTCTTGTGTCCAGCATTGCTAAGCTGCCTAGCCCCCAGGTGGCCTACCACGCCACCCAGACCTGAACTGTCCAGGCACCATCTCAAGCACAGAAACGATACAGCCCTCCTCCTACCCACCAAAACTGCCATTTTCTGGATGTCATACTGTCGAGAATGGGGTCGTGGTGGTGAAAAGGATCGTATAATAATCATTCCAAAACATGAGTCCTACCTATATTTTTATGTAAAAGGAACACTCCAGTGGAGTATGAACTGTACTAGGAACTTGAGAATTTTTGTAAGGTTTGTTCACTACCGTGATTTAATACAAAATTACCCCATTAAACTAAACAGAGTAGGCCAGTAATAATACTATGGTTTACAATGAACCTCAAGATAAATATTTAGTAATATTTGCCAAGTTTGGAATGGAATACATTACTTTGGTATTGTTGAAAGTCTCAGCAATAATAACAATGACGGAAAAATACTTGCTCACAAGAGTCTGTAATTTCAATAAGTTTAACCCTAATTTGTTCGTATTCATAAAACAAATAATATACTGAGCTCCAAAAGGAATAAGGAGTGTAGGGCAAAAGGAATACTATCATCAGGAGAAGGCCAGGTCATAGATAGACAAGAGGCCTGTCAAAGTAGCATCCCTGAGATCCAGTGAAGATGATCAGGGCAGAATTTTTCATGAACTACATGTCATGAGAGTTGTGGAATCAATTTAGTTTTGTTTCTAATAGTATAAAATGGAAATGAACGGGATGGAATGGACTACAGTATAGATGGTAAAGTCAGTATATACATCTATACGATACATACGAGTTTGAAAACTAAAAATGTAATTATTACTGTTAGTGTGATCTAAAATGTTTGAGAACTACAAGTCTAAGGCACTGATTTTAAGCTCTTTTTAAGCTCATAATTTCTATGTGGGAGCCTAACATATAAAATAGACCAAACCAAATCTGTGATCACTGAGGGCATTATGAAGGGAGTACGATTCAGCCCTGAAAACCCACTGCAATCCTCCTTTCTTTGAGCAGCAGCATTTAAAAACCACCAGTCCAGAAATTAGACTTTATTAGTTCCCCTAATATAAGCATCAAATGGATTCTTAGTATTGAGGTTTGTGGCACCCAATAATAGCACCATCTATTTCATCTACAGTCTATATTAATTGAGAGAGATGATGGAGTCAAGCAGATGAGGATCAAGTCTCAACAAAATACTATTAAAGGCTAGGTTGGGAATGTAGTTTAGGTGTATTGCGTCACAAGGTTTCCTAATCTGAACTGCTGAATTAAGCAGACCTACGCAGTCACCGCTGTTTGGAAACCTGGAAGGCTCTAAACCCAACCCCAACTCCCACTCAGAGACAGAGGCTCAGAGTGGACACACCCATCCCAGAAGCAGAGGGCAAGGAAGGGCTGAGCTAGGCAAGCTCACTTCAGAGAAGCCAGGAGTGCTACATGAATTGGTGTCTCTCTACAAGAAACAAACAGCAGATGGAAAGGAATTTCCCCTGCATAACATCTAGCAAAATATACTTTTCTTTCATGGCACTTACTGCAATTGGAATTAATGTCTGCCTCCCTTGATATAATATAAACTTCTTGAAGGCAGAGACTTTAACTGTTCTATACATTGCTGTGTTGCTAGCACCTAGCACACATTAGATGTTAGATAAATACTTGCTGCAAGAGTAAGACTAATGTACAAATGCTGCAAGTATAGTTGGAACACCAACATCCTAATTTTTTTTTTATTTTGTCAATATACAATGTAGTTGATTATTATGTCCCATCACCGAAA
>NW_007736370.1:115675-116459 GCF_000696425.1 Galeopterus variegatus | reverse complement strand
CAAGGTGTGGCTGGACCGTGATGCTGGCTTCAGTGACAACACCTGTGAGCTCCTGGAACATAAGCCACAGCCACCGAGAACATGAGACGGCCACGGGACCCTAAACCCCAGGCTTGGAGCTGTGCTGACTGGTAAGCGGGGATCCCAGCCAGGAAAGCAGTCCTGCCCTGGAGCTCGACATCTGGTTCAAGTGCTGGTTCCTCATGCAAACACCAGCACCACCCTTGTCCACGAGCCGAGCAGATGACAACTNAATATACACCACGCACCACACACATCACACAAATATACACACACACCGCACATCACACATCACACAAATATGCACACACAGACCACAAACCACACAGATCACACACACCACAGAAATATACACCATGCACCACACACACAGACCACACACCGCACACCACACACATCACACAAACATACACACACAGACCACACACCACACACATCACACACACCACAGAAATAAACACCACACACCACACATATTACACACACTACAGAAATATACACCACGCACCACACACATCACACAAATATACACACACACCACACATCACACAAATATACATACACACACCACACACCATGCATATCATACACACCACAGAAATATATACCACATAGCACACACAGACCACGCACCACACACACAACATGCACATCACACAACACACAAATATATTCCACACACATACCACACACCACACACAGACCACACACCACACACATATACCATACACCACACACATCACACAAATATACACATGCACCA
>NW_007736370.1:111228-112423 GCF_000696425.1 Galeopterus variegatus | reverse complement strand
CGGTTTACGGTTTACGCAAGTGCAAGTGCACACGACAGATAACAATAATGCCCTACTTTTACTTGCATAGAGACTTTAATTTGAAAAGCCTCTTTACCTGTGTCTCTTCATTCAAACTTCACAACAACCCTGGGCCGGATTGTGATCCCCATTTCCAGGCAGCGGGCACCTGCCCAGTCACAGAAGTGCTCAGCGCTAGAGCCTGGGTGAGCACTGGGTCTCCCAACTCCCGACTTCCTGCTCTTTCCATGTTCGTTTGCCTACCCCATGCCCCCTCCCCAGGTCAAACCCCTGGGCATAGAAGCCAAACTAAGCAGCCAACCATCCAAAGTCCCACGGCCAGTCAGCTCTTGTCCCGTGAGGCCCAGGAATAAGCCCAGACGCCTCCCAGGCCCTGTGGGTGCCGAGCTCTGCTTCCCTGGCTGCCAGACGGTTAGAGAACAAAGGAGACAGGACGTTCCTGGCTTCCAGGCACTTCAAATCTAGTTGGGAAAACTGGGAAGACTTCCATGAATAATGTAAGAATGCTCTGCAAATTAAAAACCATACCCAATTGCAAAAACACTTTAGGAAGAACCCAGATTTTTGTCCTTGTGGCAAATGGATCTGAATTCCATCGAGGAAGGAAGCTTCTCTGAATGGCCTTCTGCATGCTCTGCCTCCACCTGGGGCATCTGTCTGTCCCTTTGCAAAGGCCAGAAACCAGATTTGTCTTTATGTTTTTACAGGAACTGGCACATTTCTGGCCTTTAAGTGGGTCCCTGCTGTAGAAGCACTTTGGTTCTGCCGTGTGACAGGGTCTCTGCTGATGTCTATGCATTAGCAGTCCTGTGGGGCTGTGCCGGTCTACTGTCTCTGAAAGCCCTTGGCCTTGTAGGCAGCTCTGGCTGCCAGGGAAAGGCCTCTTCAGAGCCAGGGCAGCAGCAGCCAGGACAGGATGGACCAGTGGGCATGGCGAGTGCCCTGGATCAGGCAGGTCTGATGGCAGATTTCCATGTTTTAGGAAGCACATTTCGCTCCTTTCATACACAATCGCCTGGACTCAGGCTCAGGAGCTCGGCTGAGCCCGCACCAGCTGAGCACAAAACGGGAAGAGCGAATTTCTCTGTGATTTGCAGCAATCGCCTGCTGCATGAGGTGGATGGCCTGGTCAGTGCATTTAACCTGCCTGGTCCTGTGTGTGTGTGCTACGAAT
>NW_007736370.1:96288-110643 GCF_000696425.1 Galeopterus variegatus | reverse complement strand
CTGGCAGAATGTGGTTGGGGGTCATAAACACAGCAGCTGGCGCAAAGCCCACCAGCTGAGAGAAGCTGAACATCTGCTGGAGTAGGCTTCCAGCTCCGAGCATGTGCATATGCATGTGCCTATGTCCACGTGTGTGTGCACATGTAACTGGGGGGTGGGGGAGTGACCAATGTTCCTATGAACTCCCTGCTGCTCACTGCAGAGGAACAGCCACTGGACTCAGGACTGCTGTCCCCCACCTGCTGACAGCGGAGGGTGGCATGTTCTTACCAGGGTCCCTTCTGGGGAGCTAACGTCCTTTCTGGCTGGTGACTTGAGGCACATTAACTCATCTGGCCAGCACCCTGCAGGAGCCTCTTCTCGACAGCTTAATTAAAGAACCCCAGGCAACGAGGTCAGCTGCTGGCCCTGGAGACTGACTGTAATATTTTGCTCATTAGATTTCTGGAAGGAGACACAAGCTTGGTCCTTCAGAATCCCTCCGTGCCCCATATACACAGGCCTGCATGTAGTGAACTCTGCAGGACGGATTCCTGGAGCTGCCGGCCCTGGACAAGGCTCAGCTCTGCTGGCCAGAGGCACACAGAGGACCTGCAGCCTTCTGTCTGTCCACTGCACCCACGCACACGCACAGCAAGGTGGGAGCTTCCTGCCCCACCCTTTTGGGAAAAGTCGACCAGGGGACTTGGAAGAAAAAAAGGACAAGGGCCACCCTTTCTCTGTCCCCTCCAGAGATCATTAACCAAATGATCAACATGAACTTTGTCAGCAATTAGATGAATGGAAATCCTGTGCCACCTGGTGTGGTACGACGAGAACACAGCGTCACTTCTGTGGTATTCCTGCCAGGCTGTGTCATCAGAATTCAAACATGAGGAAATGCCAGACACAGCCGCATTAAGGGTTATTGTATAAAATAAATAAGATGAATGGAAATCCTGTGCCACCTGGTGTGGTACGACGAGAACACAGCGTCACTTCTGTGGTATTCCTGCCAGGCTGTGTCATCGGAATTCAAACATGAGGAAATGCCAGACACAGCCGCATTAAGGGTTATTGTATAAAATAAATAGCCTGTAACTTAAAATATTATAAAGACTGAGAAAGTCTTCCAGAATGGAAGACACTAAAGAGATATGACTGCTAAATGGGACACATAATTCCGAATTTGTGTTCTTTTGCTGTTGACACCTTGCTGAAATTTGAACGGGATCTGAGGATTAGATGTCATAAAGCATCAACATTAATTGATTTTGGTGGTTGTATTATAGGAAATACTAGCATGCTTGGAGTAATGGGTCATTGTGGCAACCTACTGTAAAATGGTTCAGAATAAAAATGTTCTTTGGATTATACTTGCAACTTTTCTGTAAGTTTTTTTCTGGAAAAAAAAAAGTCCCCTGACCCTCATGAAGGCAAAGATTTTGCTGAGAGAAAAAAGGCTAGACACAAAAAGGTCTATATCATTCCATTTGTATTAAATTCTAGAACACTCAAAATCAACCTATGGTGACAGAAAACAGGTCTTTGGTTGCTGGGGCGAGGGTGGGAGGAGACTGAGCAGGAGGAGACGTTGGGAGATGTGCTACTTGCTTTAAAAACTGTGTACTAGGCGTTTTATAGTATGCAAATTGCAGCATAATAAGGTTTATTTTTTTTAAATTCCCTTTTTCTTTCCAAGAATGTGGTCTGTGTCACCTTTTGCCCTGAAGAAATCAGATGTACCTGGAGAAAGTGTCACTCGTGTCCGAGGGCATGAGCTTGGGGCACCTCACTGTATCAGGAAGCAAGAAAACTCACAAATGTAACGGGGCCGTGTTAAAAGAACATAGGAGGCAGCAAAGTCCCGACAGGGCAAGCACCATAACGGTTATGATGGACTGAAAGACACCGGGTCGATGAAAATCTGTAAGTTCATAACGATATTTTAAAAAATTGAAACTCAGGAGACCCATTTATCACCATTTGAGGTCGTGATTAAAATAACTCCTGACTCTGAGGGTGGGCAGTTAAAGGGGAAGATTTAAGCATTTATCCTGCCTTCTAATAGAACTGTGTTTTGGAATAGTCAAGTAGTCCCACTTGATGAGATAAAATTATGCTTTACTTAAAAATGCCAACTAAGAAATGTAGACTGAAGGACAGAACGATTTCATAAACTCTGGATCTTATCAGTTGGTGTTAAAACCACCATGTGAGGAGACGTTCAGGATTATCCCATGAACGGTGTAGCCGCAAGGGGAAGACACAACTGGAAAGCAGACCAGAGCATCCTCATTTCAGTGCAGTCACGGTTGAACCGGTGTCAGGTGTCCTGTGACCAGCTGCAACTGGTCATTCTACGTGCCGAGGTTTAGCTACGAGTTCTATGAAATTCAGGAGACAATCGCCAGAGATGCCCAGAAAACGGGACATCCTGCAGGCAACTGGCTTAGTTCCTACAACATGTCAATGTGCTTTAAAAAGGGACTTTTCTAGAATGAAAGAGTCTTTAGGGACATAAAAACCAGTTGCCACCCTTAGTCCTGGACCAAATACTGTGTAGATGAAGCAACAGTGAGCCAAAAATTTTGGCTAAGCGAAAAAATTTGAATATGGTCTGGTTACTTCATGGGTTCAAAATTTAGTAAAATAGAGGATTGGGGATTGTCAACTAAAAAATTTTAAATAAAGTAGGTACAGTAATATCTCATTTTGGCCAAAAAAAAGAAGTACAGATGTGTAGTGTGTATACGGGTACTGGTAACGTGCATAGGTAACATGTATAGAGTATTATCCTATTTCGGTTAAAAAGTAAACATGCGCGTATATATGCACTTTCTGTGCACACGCACGCACACATGCACGTACATAGAAAAAGAGCCCGGCGATACGCCTCGTGTGTCAGAAGTGTGATATCTGGGTGGTGGGAATATATTATCTTTATTTTTATTTTTAACTTTTAAAACATGTACTTCTACAAGGCACACACTCTGCTTTTTATAATAATAAGTTTATTTTTTCAAAAATGTCTTTTGTTCTGACCTTTCTTTCTCTTAAGTTCTGCTTCAGACCCTCACTCCATCTTGCCTAAAATGTTGCAATAGACCCATCCTTAACCATGAGCCTCTGCGATCTGTCCCACATCTCACCATCAGGACGTGCCACCTGGGCAGCTGTACCGACCCCGGTGCTGCGACGGTTCCTGCCTACAGCATGAAATCAAGACTTCTCAGCCGATATTCCCCGTCGTCTGGGACCCGCTCCTGACCCGTTTCTGAGCTGGCTGCCGGTGGCCCTCACGTCCTGCCCTCTGCTCAGCCTTGCCCCCTGGGACCTTTGCTCTCAGCCCCACTGGGACACCAGCCCCGTCTGCTGAAGCCTCCCTCGCGGGTGGCTCCAACACACCTTCCACGGGACTGTCATGCCTCCCACCCCGGGCACTTTCCTACAAGGTTTTTCAGCATTTTATTTAAAATTTCCAATTTTGACATTGATGTGTGAGGTCCGTCTCCCCCAATCAGATTTGACCTTTTTGAAAGCAGAAACTTATTCAGTTTTACATCATTCAGAGGACTAGTTCTGTTTCCTGCATAAAGTAGTTCATAAACTATCAAATAAGTAAATGAACAAATAACACTCTCTGAGAGAATATCCCATTTCAGTCCTGCATCCCAGGCCTGGAAAAATGTCTTAAAACAGAAAATGGTACTTTTTTAAAACTGGGATAGAATGAACCATCTGTACTCACACATTCTTATGCAACTGAGATGAGCCTCTGCGATCTGTCCCACATCTCACCATCAGGACGTGCCACCTGGGCAGCTGTACCGACCCCGGTGCTGCAACGGTTCCTGCCTACAGCATGAAATCAAGACTTCTCAGCCAATATTCCCCGTCGTCTGGGACCCGCTCCTGACCCGTCTCTGAGCTGGCTGCCGGTGGCCCTCACGTCCTGCCCTCTGCTCAGCCTTGCCCCCTGGGACCTTTGCTCTCAGCCCCACTGGGACACCGGCCCCGTCTGCTGAAGCCTCCCTCGCGGGTGGCTCCAACACACCTTCCACGGGACTGTCATGCCTCCCACCCCGGGCACTTTCCTACAAGGTTTTTCAGCATTTTATTTAAAATTTCCAATTTTGACATTGATGTGTGAGGTCCGTCTCCCCCAATCAGATTTGACCTTTTTGAAAGCAGAAACTTATTCAGTTTTACATCATTCAGAGGACTAGTTCTGTTTCCTGCATAAAGTAGTTCATAAACTATCAAATAAGTAAATGAACAAATAACACTCTCTGAGAGAATATCCCATTTCAGTCCTGCATCCCAGGCCTGGAAAAATGTCTTAAAACAGAAAATGGTACCTTTTTAAAACTGGATAGAATGAACCATCTGTACTCACACATTCTTATGCAACTGAGACTGATCAATGCGCGTGGATGACATGCTCTGATCCTCGGAAAAGGACATCAAAACCAGGCTCAGAGGCTCACTTAATTCTCCCTCTAGAAGCTGCTCTCTCCGCGCTGGCAGGAGGGGCAGGACTGTGCTGCTCCACGCTCTCTCTCTCTACCTATTGTGTTTCTTCAACTTCAGCTCGAGAGATCAGGGCTTGCAGGAAAAGGGGCCCTGATCTCTCGAGCTGAAGGGGCAAGAGCCAGAACTCTCCGCTGGCTGCAGGAAGCAATTGTTCTTTCTGTGGTACAAACCAGGGCCGTGGCCCTGCGAGGATGTGTTGGCAACTGGAAGGGGAGCCAGGAGAGACACAGTCCTAAACCCCAGGACAGCAAAACTCCGGAGGCTGACCTTAGAGCCCCAAAGAGTGAAGAGCTGGGACCTGCTTCCTG
Source organism: Galeopterus variegatus (assembly GCF_000696425.1). Taxonomy (NCBI): domain Eukaryota; kingdom Metazoa; phylum Chordata; class Mammalia; order Dermoptera; family Cynocephalidae; genus Galeopterus; species Galeopterus variegatus. Next base: position 105,820 of record NW_007736370.1, on the reverse strand, counting down.
GAGTTGTCATGGCTCTGTGGGCCCCAATGCAAAAGGCCCCGGGGGACTCTCCAGAGCCTCCTGTCCACAGGGTGGGAGCTGCAGGGAGAAGAGGAAGGATCCCTGCTCCCCCACTGATGGGCACTCCAGGGCAGGGCCACGCAGGCCGATGGATAACATCCCTGCAGGAAGTAGGGCAACCTCTTGAGGTGGACTCTGTGGTCTTTGTTTTACAGACAAGACCACAAGCCTAGAGAAGGTACTTGTTATGGGCTGAGCCTTGTCCCCCCAGAATTCACATGCTGGAGTCCTAACCCCCAGGACCTCAGAGTGGGACTGTATTTGGAGACGGGACCTTTAAAAGGTGATTATGTTAAAATGAGGTCTTCAGGGTGGGCCCTAATCCATTGTGACTGGTGTCCTTATAGAAGAGATGAGGACACAGACACATGCAGAGGGACGGCCACGTGAGGACACAGGGAGAAGACGCCATCTGCAAGCAAGTTGTCTTGTCTGTTTTGTGCTCGTTGGTAACGGAATGCCTGAGCCTGTAATTTATAAAAAAAATAAATTTATCCTTCACTGTTCTGGAGGCTGGAGGTCCAGCTGCAACAGGAAAGTGCTGGGCTTCATCTGAGGTTTGCTGTGGCCCTTCCTGCAGAAGCCGAGGGCCTGGTCACCAACACAGTGAGCATTTCCATGGGACAAAGTGTGAGATCAGGCGCCGTGTCCTTGGCATGGTTTGTGGTTGAAATGGAGAGAAGAGAGAACACCCCCAGGAAATATGCTGTGGGGCCAGGACCAGGGGGAATTCTAGGCTGTAGGAGCTGAGGGAATTCAAGAGCCAGGCGAGCCGGGGGTCGGGGAGAAGCCGATTCTGCCGACAGGCCAGCGTGGGCGGGAGCGCGTCTCACAGAGACGCACTCTCTTTCTGCTTGGCCACCTCGTCAACTTGAGTCATCCGCTGGCTCTTAGTTTCAGTTTTTGATGAGAAAACATTGAACAGCACCTCTAGAAAAGTCTCAGTACCTGTGACATTGCTGTCAGTGTTTGGTATTTCCATGGCACCTTTTCCTGTGACTTTTGCCAGTGACACAGGTGGGGCAGGATGGGGAAGCCACACGGCTGTGGCAGAGGCTGCATCCCAGCGTGGCACGACTCAGGGTTCCTGGGCACAAGCAGGATGCCCACCGCAGAGCCCGGTGTTGCGTGTGACCAGCCTGGACCGGGCCATGCGGCAGGATTCGCGTGGAATCCCCGGAGCGTGGTGGGGTGGAGGTCTCTGTGCAACATCACCATCTCCTGCTTCTCCCGGGTGACGTTCAGAGAATGAGCCGCACTCCCTTGAAAAACTCGAACCCCGTCTCCCTGCCGCCTGCCCCACCCAGCTCTTCCTCACCCCGGGGAAGGAATGTTCTCTGCGAAAGTCCCCGGCTCTTGGGAGGTGCAGCCAAGACCGGGCAACTCCACGGCCGTCAATCTTCATTATTGTCATCGCCATCATCACAGTCACCAGAGAAAGACGGGCTGCGCGTTTCATACCATTTGCACAATTGTCTAAACAAGACTGAAAGGGAAATGCTTGTCTGCTTTTAACAGCTCCAGGAAGACCACAGACTTCTCAAGTTTAAAATGAGTTGAGCTGCTCATTTTAATGCTAAAATTGAGGTAAAACCGCAGACAGCTGGGCAGGGCTGGCATCTGGCGTGCTCCTGTGGGGCCCCAGGGGGCCTGCCCTGGGGTTGTGCTGATGAGCGTTTCTCTCTGCTGTTTTCTAACTTTGTCTTACAGACCCACATGCGCCTCCAGCCCGTCATTTGCACATGAATGGAGGGTCTGGGCAGCAGAGGGGTCGAGGCCTCTAGATTAGACACACCCAGGCCAGCCCAGCAAAGGACAGAAACCCACAGCAGTTGGGAAGAGGAGGGATGCAGGTCACACAGCGATGAGTCCTGTGTCCTCACGACTCAGTATCCGAAATGCAGGATGCTCTCAGCAACTTTCACTCCAAGGCGCCGGGCGGGACTCTCCAATAGCACTGCGGGTCCCTCCTTGAGGACAGTGGGGAGAAATCGAGGCACAGAGAAAGCAGGAGCCATGTTGGGGGGGGCATTGTAAGTGACCTCAGTGCCTGCTGAGAAGAAAAGCGTGGGATTCTGTGGGGGAGAAAAACCACGGTGGCACTTTAAGGCACGACCCTTGTCCCTAACACCCCTCCTGCTGGCAGTTGGGGCTTCTGTGTGACTCTCCTGTGGAGCTGGGCTCTGAGACTCCTTGACTCAGTGAAGGAGGTGCTGTGGCAGGCTGCAGGCCCAGGCTCAAGACACTGGTGGCGCCGTGTCCTGTCTCCTGGAACCAGCTGTCGTACTGCGAGGAGGCCCCGAGGCCACATGGGAGGGCCACCATAATGTCCTGGTTAACGGCCCGGTGAGGTTTAATGGCAACAGCCCCCAGATGTGCAGAACACATGAGCCTCTCAGGACAGCAGACCCAGGTCAGCTGTCCTCAGCCGCTGCCCGAGCAGCGGAGACAAGTCGTGGATTTGCGAGCAACATAAATGTGTTTTCAAGCCTCTGAGTTTTAGGTGGCCGAATCAGCAGGTCCATCCAGTACAGGGAGCCCGACCATTGCCAGGGTGGACTCTGTAGTGCTCTGTCTCCTGTGGAAAATGTTGAAGACCTGCCTCCCACCTCTGCAGTTCCATGATGAGAAGGTATCCACGTGTCCTTCGCAGTTTGCAAACAGCTGGGCGGCTCTTTCGCAAAAGAGACAAATTTGCTGTCATTTGTAGGGGCATGAAGGAGGGGGACAGCTGGCGAGAAAGTCTGTCTCTGGCTCCGACTTGCAGCCCCTGAGCAGACCTGGCCAGGAGAACGTGCAGCCGGGCAAGCCGGGTGCTTCCCATGCACCTCACCATTAGCCGAAGCGGTTCCTCTGCTCGAGAGCATTTCTGTGCAGCCTTGGGGTCCCCGACAACCCGCTGCAGGGGCCCCGCTTGAATTAAAAGGACTTCCCGGTGGCGGTGTTTTGTGATGGGCTCTTTTGCTCCTGCCTTCATTTCATGAATTTGGTGTCCTGGGAGCCTCAGTGATCAGCTGCAGTTGTCATGGCTCTTTCTCTTCCAGACCCACCTGTGCCATTTGGCCTGTGACCAATGTTGTCTTATTTGGTGTCTGGATTCCTCTTTTTCTCTGGACCCTAAAACACATGATTATTGAGATGTTATTTAGCCAACGACGGCTAATGGTTTCTGTAGCATTCTCACCTTCCGTCCAAAATACTCTCACTGATCATAATTATCCAGCTACCAGGGAAGCAGAAATAAATAGGCCCAACTTTGCCCTAATTTTTAAAAAAAATACCCCACAAAGAACCATGTTTTTGTATCTCATAGACACAACAGCAAAAAGCAAGAGAAAGTTGAAACTCTTCAGTTTCCCTCTCCATTAAAGAAGCCTCAACAGAGGAAGCATGCATTTTAATTTTGAAAAGAATTAAAGTTTAAAAAACCCACAGATGTTGTGGCTTTAGCATTTTCTGACTACCTAGGTTTCCATCAGGTTCTTTTTCTCTCCAAATGAGGACCTAAGACGGTTCATGCTCTGAGCCTGAGATGATGTGTTTTCTTCTCTCTCGGTCCAGATGCCTTGATCTGCGAAAAAATCTCATTATTGTCAGCAACTCAGCTGCAGAAATGGTGAGGGGCACATATCCACACCTCACATGGGAGGACACAGTCAGCCCGTCCCAGCCAGGGACAAAGACACTGATCAAAGCATTGTTTTATTTTTTTTTTTCCTTTTTCTTGTCTTTTTTTTTTTCGTGTCCGGCAATGGATCGCAACCCTCAGTGTCGCGCCCGTACCGGACCAGGGACCGGCAACGGGATCGCAACCCTCGGTGTTGCGCCCGCACCTCGCTCAGCCAGTGAGCGGGAACCGGTCTGTATGTGGGATCCGAACCCTCGGGCGGGAGCGCCGCCGCGCTCCCAAGCGGCGCACTGTAGCAGTGCGCCACCGGGCCGGCCAAAGCATTGTTTTAAATAGCAAATAACCTGGCTGTCCAACAGTGAGCGATCAAGGAAAAGTAGGGTACATAGGGCTGTATCCTTGAAAAACTACATGGCTGGTGACAGACAGCCAAGCTGTATCATTAGGGGAATAAAGAAGATCACCAAAACCTATGTACGGTCTTGCCCGTTTTATTTTATACACACACTCACATTTATAGGAAAAGTTCTAGAAGCTAAACAGGTGATAAAAACGATCCTATCAGAGTGGTGGGATGACAGGTGTTTTAATATCTTCCTTTTGCTTGTAATTTGTTTCTACGCAAATGTATTTCTTCTGTTAAAAAAAGGTGTAACAATAACAAATGTTTTAAGCAAATACATTTTAATCAGTCTTATTTTCCATGGAAACCACCTGGAACCTGCTTCAGGTGACCAGATTTTACAGGCCAAGGCCTCCCTCGAGTTTGGTCTGAGGGTTGGAGACTTACGTTTGGGACAAGTCTGGGCAAGGCCGAACCAGGGAGCAGAGGACGGTCAGCTTCTCCACAAACAAAGGATGGACTCTGGAAACACCCGGGCTGTGCACGGTGGCTCCCTCCGACCCGCCGGGGCCCCTTCAATCAGGGACCAGCTCTCTGGCCACCGGAAGCCTCAGTTAAAATGTCCCAACTCACTTCGTCAATTTTTTCACGATGCCTTTCGCAGCGTGCGGGTATTTTATGCATGCACATATTTCCTTTCTGTCGGTTGCTTTTTCCTTGTGAGATGGTGGATTCCCTGGGATGCTCACCTCTGGCCCCAGGGTCAGGTGCAGCACCTGGCCTATAGTGAGTATGGGGAGAAAGAAGATGAGAAATTAGGAAAAAATGGCTTTCTGGAGAGGTCAGAAGCAAGAGCAGCAGAGAAAGCCAAGTCTCTACGGCTCTGCAGACGCCTGCGGTGGCACTCCACCACTGCCACTCGGGGAGCAGGCAGCACCAGCCGCCTTTCTCAGGTGACACACACTCATGCTGTTTAAGAAGAACGGCGAGTTACAAACAAAAAGGAAAGAAAAATAGCAAAACAGGTCATCAGGAAAGAAGCTGCCAAGAGGGACACAAGACACCCGAGCTGCAGAACGTGGCGGGAGGTGGAGGTGGCACCAGGTAGGTAAAAAGGGACTAATGTCTGGTCTGAGGGGGACGGAGCAGAAGCTTAAAGCACAGGCTGGTCCTCCCAGGGAAGCCAGCACTGGGGAGATGAAACACTAAGCCGAAAAGACCCCCACGCACGGACGGTGGGCTGCAGCCCGGCACCCAGAGCCTCAGTTTCTCCTGGATGCTTTCCCACGCTGCATCGTCCCCCCGACCTGCTGCGGGCTGTGGTTATTGCGCGGAGTCTTTATTAAGTGAAGCCATCCTTGAGGTGCCCTAACTGATCAATATATCAGCAGTTTCTGTCCAATGGGACATCATTATTTTTAACTGACTTACATGTTCTCTTGATCACCATCAGTAAAGACTCAGCGTAGGACCTTGGACAGCACAGTAATAAAGATTAAAAGGCGCCACAGTGCCCACGCAATGCCCGAGGAAGCTGGTGGTGCCAGCTGTCTATTGCTGGGTGACAACCCGCCCCAGAGCACAGTGGCTTAAAACACCCACCCTGTTATTGCTCATGATTCCAAGGGTCAGGGTCACCAAGTGTGGCTGGCCGAGGTGGCTGTGGCAGCACTCTGGGTGTAGTGCACTCTGGCCTCCTGCACTCTGACCTCTGTCTGTGAACTGTCACCAGCCAGAAGTCCAGCCTGGAATTCTGAACAAGGCTGGCTACCAAGGGAGAGGAAACAGAAGTCTGTGGCCCCTCACGGGAGAATGTCTGCTGCATCTTATTGGCCAAGCAAGTTGCAGGCTTACCTGGCAGAAGGGCTGGCCACATGGGAGGGGTTGCAATCCCCTTGGTGGCACAGAGCCTCATGAACGCCAAGGCTATGAACAAGTTTGGCCTCTTGATGCTCATGGCTGTGGACTGGAGAGAACAGATCCCTTCTCTTCCCACGTGGCAGCCCCAGACCACTGTCCTCCACCCACGGTTTCCATGGACACAGTTCTAAACTCCAGAAAGAGGCCTGGTTCCTAAATAGTGGGGCTCTGTGGACAAGACAGGGGACATCCCCCTGCGAGAGACAGTGTTCATTTGGGACAGCACCAGGGGATTGTGGCTGAGGGCTTGAGCCCCTTTGGGAGTTGGACAAGCCAGCCAGGCACCAAATATTCTCTGAATAGTGACATGTGGCTGCAGAGCCGGCTCCTGCAGCAGCAACAGACACTTCTGAGATGAGGCCTCTCCCCACCTTGCACCTCAAGGGCTCAAGTGGGTCAGAGCGAGATGCCCTGGCCCTGCCCCAGGTCCCCACATGGCCTCAGCATGGTCCCTAAAACATGCTGCCCACCAGCAGCACAGCCCCTGGATGCTGTAGAAAAGCAGATTCGAGGGCCACCCAGACCTGCTGGTCAGAAGTGCTGGAGGGGCAGGCGGCCTGGACTTCAGCCAGTGCTCTGTGGCTCTCTGGCCTCGTGTGCCCAGGGGACATGGGCAGGCCGGTTAGCACCACACCACAGCCGCGCCTGCAGGAGTTCGGCCACACATGCTGCCTTCGTTAAAACGTTTCAGAGAATGAAGACCCACCAGCTCCAGAGGCCACTCTCCATGGCTCTCCACGGGACGGCCACGGGTGGTGGGGATCTTTTTCTGGTTAGTGAAGTGGGTGATGAAAAGTGGGAAGGCAGCCAGAGAAAGGCAGACAGCGCGCAGCCCCGAGGCTGCAGGGGACGAGGGAAGTCAGGGCCATTCCCGAGAGGAGCAGGCGCCTGCTGGGGCTTTTTCCTGAGATGGTAACAGCAGAGGGTCGGCAGCCGTGGGAACTGTGAAGACCACAGCATGTCGAAGCTCCCCGAGCAGAAGTCACCAGGGGAATTTGGAAGGGCCCAGAGAGCTCACTGTACAGTTCCCAACTTTATTAAGAAAGGGCCTGATGTCAGGGATCTTACAGAGCCATCAGGGGAGAGAACCCCGTTGCTTCCAGTGCGATCGTATGTGGAACCGATATTAGAACTGAAGCTCTCTAAGAGCATCACCTGTGGCTGTAGGGAGGCCCAAGTCCCCGCACCTCTGAGGGGCCTTCCCACATCTGAGGACCCTGAAACACCTGTACTCAGCCCAAAGCACAGGTTGGAAACAAGTGGGGTCCTGAGAGGAGAAGCCCCTGGCCACGGAGAGATGCACCTGGCCAGAGCACAGGCAGGGCCACGGTGGCCCCACGTCACCCAAATGCCAGAGCCCGCAGGGGACCTGGACCTTCCCAGCTGGAGGGGTCCTGTGTTAGCTGCTGCTGCAACAAAGCACCACAGACGAGGTTTCTTAAGCAACACAGCCCTGGAGTCCAGAAGCCCGAGATCCAGGTGTGGCAGGGCTGGTTCCTCCTGAGGCCTCTGTCCTTGACTTGTAGACGGTGTCTTCTCCCTATGTCCTCACGTAGTTGTCGCTCTGTATGTGTCTGTGTCAGTTTCTTAAGCAACACAGCCCTGGAGTCCAGAAGCCCGAGATCCAGGTGTGGCAGGGCTGGTTCCTCCTGAGGCCTCTGTCCTTGGCTTGTAGACGGTGTCTTCTCCCTATGTCCTCACGTAGTTGTCGCTCTGTATGTGTCTGTGTCCTCATCTCCTCTTCTTTTAGGACCAATAGTCGTGTAAGATTAGGGCCCACCCTGAAGACCACACTTTACCTTAATCTCCTCTTTAAAGGTCCTGTCTCCAAGTTAAGGTCACATTCTGAGGTCCTGGAGTTTAAGACATCAACGTACAAATTTTGTGGGACACAATTCAGCCCATACCCCTTCCTGAAGTGCTTGCCCACACACCACAAGGAACAGGGGGAGCCTGCTCCTGTCCCGTCCACGAGGATGCTCCAAGGACCCTGGTGGAGTGGCCCTGGCAGGCCCAGGCCCAGGTGGTCTGGGGGCCCCGGACCAGCTGCTGCTCCTGCAGTTCTGACTGCCCACCGGAGTGCCTGCGTCCCTGCTCCCCAGTGTCTGAGGAATCCTAGGTGAGCTGCCCACAGCCCACGGGGCCCTGAAGGAAACAGCCTGGGCCACGGACAGCATGAGCCTTTTCATCTCTGAAGACATCCAGTGGCCTCTGCGTGTTACACTTTTGTAAAGGGCCCAAAGTGGTGAGCAGGGAGTGGGCGAGGAGGGAGCCGGGCAGGGGTCAGTCCTGCCTGCCTCCGCTGGGGCACAGGGCTCTGCGGCCGCACACTCGCCTGCCCCGCAGAAGAATCCAGGGACAACCGCCCTCCTTTACCTCCCACCGGCTGCCTCTCGGAGTCATGGCAAATTCAGGACGGCAGCCCCAGGACAGGACTGCAGTGCAGAGCCTGCTTCCAGCACTCAGGGAGCCCCAGCGCCGCCCTGGCAAAGCCTGCTTGTGGGGCCGAGCTGTCCCCCCAGCTGCACTATGCATGGGGGCTTTGGTGACTGCAGGGGGGCTCCCTGGTCTCCCCAGCCTCTCCCCAGCCTCAGCCTTAGATGGGAAGACGGCTGAGGGGCTCCGCACAGCCCCCTCCTCTGAAATGTTGCAGGGGCCCTGTTTTGAGCCTGAAATTAACATGGACACAGTAGATTTCAGCCCAGTTTGTGACTTTCTACACACCAAGTATTCTTTAAAGAGCACGATATGGTTATCCAAAAAGTTCCAGTAAATCCAGGAAGGCCTCACACAGCGGCCATTCCCAGACTAAAGGGAAGCAGCTAAGCCTCACTGTTTATTTAGGCACATCAATCATGGAACGTGACTTGGATTCTGCAAGGATCCAGCACGATCCCATGCAGCAGGACGGTCCCGATGTGGTTTAGCCACACCTGGCATCTGCAGGGAGCCTCCAGGGTGGCCCTGGAAGACATTTTTTTTAAAATATGAAACATATACTTATACCAAATACTGAAATTGAATTTTAAGTGTTAAGGAAAGTACTTTACCTCTGTTTAACAGCTTGCAGTTTACAGAATACTTTAAGATAGATTATCTGGTTTTGTCTTTATATTACTATATTTTTAAGGTTTTTTTGTTATCCCATTTTACAGATGAGGAAGCTGAGGTCAGTGGCACTGCTGAGATTCAAACCCTTTTTTCTTCACGCTTCTCAGAAGAGTGCATTCTGCCATCACCGCAGGCTTTAGACCATTTCCCGGTGCTGCGATGTCACTGCACCTGACTCTCAGCCTGGGAGGCCTCCCTAACCCCAACCCTAACCCTAGCCCTAGCCCTAGCCCTAACCCTAACCCTAACCCTAACACTAACCCTAACCCTAACCCTAACCCTAACGCTAACCCTAATCCTAACCCTCTGTCTCCACCCTATGAGCTCACCTCTGTGTTCACGTCCTTCCCTGTGCGCCTGGCCCTGTGATGACCCATGGCATCGCCTCTTGTCAAGGTTCCCAGCTGAGGCCCCTCATGCCAGGGGTCCTGGGGCTGGGCTGGGCATGAGAGAATGGGCGGAACCCGGTA
>NW_007736370.1:71264-95462 GCF_000696425.1 Galeopterus variegatus | reverse complement strand
CTCTCTCTCTCTCTCTCTCTCTCTCTCTCTCTCTCTCTCTCTCTCTCTCTCTCTCTTTCTCTCTTTCTTTCTTTTTCTTCCTTTTAGCTCCCACTTATGAGTGAGGGCATGTGGTATTTCTCTTTCTGAGCCTGGCTTATTTCACTTAATGTACTTTTCTCTAAGTTCATCCGTGTTGCTGTGAATGGCAGAATTTCTTTCTTTTTTATGGCAGAGAAGTATTCCATTGTGTGAATATACCATATTTTCCTTATCCAGTCATCTGTTGATGGACTTTTAGGTTGGTCCCAACTCTTGGCTATAGTCAACAGAGCTGCAATAGACATGGGAGTGCAGGTGTCTCTTCAATGCGATGATCTCCATTCCTTTGGGTATAAACCCAGCAGTGGGATTGCTGGATCGTGTGGCAGTTCTGTCTGTAGTAATTTGAAGAACCTCCATACTGTTTTCCGTAATGGCTGCAGTAATTGACAGTCCCACCCACAGTGTAGGGTGGGTCCGTTTTCCCTGCATTCTCACCAACATTTGTTAGACTCTGTCTTTTTGGTAATGGCCAGTCTAACTGGGGTGAGATGGTATCTCAGTGTCATTTTGATTTGCATTTTCCTGATGCTGAGTGATGTTGAGCATTTTTTCATGTGTCTGTTGGCCATTTGTGTGTCTTCCTTTGAGAAATGCCTATTCAGCTCCTTTGCCCATTTTTTAATCAGGTTACTTGTGTTTTGCTAAGTTGTTTGAGTTCCTTGTACATCCCTTGTCGGATACGTAGTTTGTGAATATTTTCTCCCATTTCGTAGGTTGTCCTTTCACTTTACTGATTGCTTCTTTTGCTGTGCAGAAGCTTTTGAGTTTGAAATAGTCTCATTTGTTTATCTATTTTTTGTTGTTGTTGCCTGTGTTTTGGGGATCTTATTCATAAAGTCTTTGCCCAGTCCTATTCTTAAAGTGTTTCCCCTATGTTTTCTTCTAGTTTTATAGTTTCAGGTCTTATATTTAAATCTTTAATCTATTTTGAGTTGATTTTGGTATATGGTGAGAGGTACGGATCTAGTTTCATTCTTCTGCATATGGATGTCCAGGTTTGCGAGCCCATTTGCTGAATCCTTTTCTATAAAGGACACCGATATGGAAGAGATGTCCCACATGGGCTGTGATGGGCTGTCGGAAGTGCTGGGTCCCAGAGCCTTGAATCCACAATGTTCCTGAAGCTGGGTAGGCAGGAGGAGGGTCACAGCACCATTTGCTGAATCCTTTTCTATAAAGGACACCGATATGGAAGAGATGTCCCACATGGGCTGTGATGGGCTGGGTCCCAGAGCCTTGAATCCACAATGTTCCTGAAGCTGGGTAGGCAGGAGGAGGGTCAGAGCTGTGTGCAGTTCATGCTGGAAATCCCACGGGGAATGTGTGAATTTGTTTCATGTGTATTCAGTGTCTCCTTTGGGCTCCCTCATGCAGCCAGCCAGAGCAGGGGGACTCAAGAGAGCTGTGTGCAGTTCATGCTGGAAATCCCACGGGGAATGTGTGAATTTGTTTCATGTGTATTCAGTGTCTCCTTTGGGCTCCCTCATGCAGCCAGCCAGAGCAGGGGGACTCAAGCCTGTGTGGGGTCTGTGCAGTCACTGTCTCTCCCGACCCTTCCTGGAAAAACTGCAGGGAGTTTACTGAGGAAATGTTGGATGAGTTAGCACTCTCCTAGTCTGGTGCTTCTTCTAATTGTGCACTGGCACTGGTGATTGCTGGGGTGAGATAAAAGAGGTTGCCTCATTTGACCCTTCCTAAGCCACCCTGCAGACTCCCCTACAGTGGAGGTGAGCATCTTGCCTGGGTCTGTGTCTTGAGGGGCTGATGGACATGGGAAGGATAAGCCTCCATCACACTGTCTCTCTGCAAATAAACCCACTGGGGAGAAGCTGAGAAAGCCCCTCCCTGGCTTTTCTCTGGCATTCCACCCAGGCCTGAGCAACCTCTGCCTGCAGCAGCTCTGAGCACATGCCCTGGACATGGCCTGTGATGGGGGCACTGGCACACTAGCTGCTCCATATAGGACAACACCCTACAGCTCACCTCAGGCCCTCTCCTCAGTACTCGACGGTCCCTGCATCTGCAGCACAGATGTGGAGCCTGCTGGGCTTTGCTCAGGGTGTGCAGAGACTCCATCTCTGACAGGCTGTCTGAGCAGCCCACACACTGTGTGCTGTTAACGGTCTCCACCCCACCCTCCACCCAGCACGAGGGGCAGGTGATGTTTCATTGCTCCCTGAGCTCAGTCTCTCCATCTGTTGAAAATAAGTTAAATTAAATTTACAGCATCAGGGTCAGCAAAATGGCAAAGCTGACCTTCTAGAGTAGGCTCTGAGAACCCATGGCCATGGGGGTCACGTTGTCAGCAGGTGGATCTTAAGTGCTCAGTAGGTACATCCAGAAGAGCCAACCAACCAACCAGATGACGAACAAGACACAGCTGACATCTCAGAATTGTGGCGACAAACTTACCACCTCCACAGGGCACTTAGGAGTTTGATTCGGTTTTATCCCGGGTGTGTTTTTAAGTTCTCAGTAAGGGTTTAAGCATCTGTACTCCCACCACCAGGGACACTGCTGCCACCACAGGGCCCACCCTGGGTCCTGAGATATAGAGCTGGGGGTTGCCCCTTCCTCCTGCCACCAATACCAAAAACACTGCTTCCATGCAGGTGGCCCACCACAGCCACCACAATAGCCATCACTACCACAAAAGCAGCTAGATACCACAGCAGTAGCCACAGCCACTTCACTGCATTGACACAAGGAGAGTCACCAGTAGAGACAAAAAAAGAGGACATCTCTCTTCACAAAGCCACTCCAGAGTGATAGAAGAAACATCTGCTCTATGATAATATTGGGGGACCTGAACACCCCACTCTCAGCACTGGACAGATCATCTAGGCAACAAATCAACAAGACAAACCATTAATCTTTCAGAAGGAGAGAAGAAATCTAGGTTAATTAGAGGGGGAGGGGGAGGGAGAGGGGGTTGGGGAGAGATTGGACAAGGGGCATAAAGAATAAGTATGATTGGTAATAATGAATATGCTAATAATATTGATTTGATCAACATATGTTGTACACAGGTGACTGTTGTCAACGTTGAAACCCCAAAATATGTGTAATTAGATATGCTTCAATAAAAAAAAATAAACAAATAAACATCCATAATATGGTCAGAGTATGGTCCACTGAGACTGTATGTCCATCCATTTTTTCCCACAGAAGGTGACTCCCCTGCAATTCGGCCCCCGACATCAACGCCTGGGGGTGTCACCTATGGGGAGCAGGAAACCTCAGCTGTCCTCACAGGGCTGAGCCAGCTGAAGGACAGCACCCACCACCTGCACCCAGTGTGCAATCTTTTCCAAATGTCGCTGCCCATGGGACAGTCTCCCCCTGTGGGTTGGCCTGAGTGTGCGTTCCCGAGCTCAGCTGGGAAGCGTGCGTGAGGACCCCCCCACCAGAAGCGCAGCTACCACCTGGCCCACCCAGACGGTCGGCCACCCCAGGAGGAGGCCCAGCTGGAGCCTGAGCCCACGTCTCCCACTCGTGAGCCTCGCAATGGCCCCGACTGGCCTCCCAGCTCACACCAGCTGCTTTACACTCTGTGCTGTCTGCCATGGCCAGACAGACAGCCATTCCTTCTAGAAAAGGCCAGACTCCTCTGCAAGCCTGCCAGGCCCTCAGGGATTTCCTGCACAACAACGCTGTCTCTTCCGGGAGATTCTTTGCCCTCCCCAGCTCCCACCCTGTTCCCTGCACAGTTGACTTCCCTCATGTTCTAGCCATCGGTCCAGCTTCATTTAAGGAGACTGTCCCTGTGCCCCAGACAAGGCTGCGCCTGGACAGTGCCCGGCCATTCCCCCTCTGGTCCTTCAGCACCATGTCTGAGCGACGCCTGCCAGGACCAGGCACAGCACAGCACAGCACACAGCAGGCCCTTCTGGGAGGCAACTCCGTGTACAAGGGTGTGTTAGCGGTGGTGGGTCTGCAGGGGACAAGGACACTTAGCATCCCTGGGCTTCATTTTCTGTTCTGCATTGGGGGTAGTAATGATGAAAATCATCTCTCCATCGTAGTGGTTGTGAAATTTAAAAGAGTTAATAGTTAAAAGAGTTTAAAACGGGCTTGAAACATAGTAAATGCTACGTGATTGACGAAGTGACGTTGTAACACTGTGATGAGGAGCGGGGTCCCCAATGGACTAAAGGGTTTTATGCAAACAGTAAAACCAAAAAGCTAGTAGGAGAACTACACATGGGTATAACTTTGTTACTGAAGGGTGGGAAAGAACTTCTGAAATAAAACTTCAAAAGACAAAACACAAAGCCTGAGAGAGAGAGAGATAATTTATTACATGAAAATTAAGAACTTCTGTTTAACAAAGGACAACACGGGCACAGTTAAGACATTGGTGACTTATTGACAGATTTTTTTTTTCTAATGGCCAAAATTAACAGAGGACTAATATCTAGAATATGCAAAAGCTTCTATAATTTTGAAATAACAGAAGGAAGCAGCAACCCCAAGTGAGCAGGTAATGTACAGAAGAGAAAACATAAAAATACAGCGGGCGTGGAAAAGGCTCTGAACACCTGGTCCTGACTCTCTAGTTAATAGACAAACACAAACACACACTGGGGCGTGTCCACTCCTCACCTGCCCTGCAACGGCGGGAGGTGCCGGGTCTGGGCCCAGGTGGGGGCGCTGGTCCCTCCCGCACAAGGGGGATGGAGACCCTGCAAGCTGCATGTCTGTCCTGAGCATGCACCCACGGAAATCCTCCTGCAGCAGGAGGAGTGGTCAGCTGTCCCCAGGCACTGTCCCCGGTGCCACCGCGGGGGAGCACCACGGCCCACACAGCCACTGACAAGATGCTCTGGAGCAAACTGGACCAGCATGGGCAAAAGGCAAGGAGGGGGTGAGCCCTCCAATAGGACAGGCTCGTGTCAACTTTAAATGCACGGAGAAACTGCAGGTATTAGGTGCACACAGGAGACGGGGCTGCCCCTGCCGGAGGGAGCAGAGCTGGAAACAGGAAATAACTGGCTCTTCTCAGGCTGTGTCAGGCCAGACCCCGAGGAGCCCAGTAACTTTATCCTTGTCCCCTGGAGTTGAAAGGAAAATGAGAGAAAAGGGCGGGTTTATTGAACAGGCAAATGTTCTATGGAAACGTCATAGTGAATTATTCTGCAGCGCTGGGCAGTGCCTCAGCAAATTAAACAGAAGTATCATATGATCCGGCAATTCCACCTCTGGGTATATGCCCCAAAGAATTCAAAGCAGGGACATGAAATGGCATTTGTACACCCATGTTCATAGAGCAGTGTTATTCACAATAGTCAAAAGGTGTAAGTAACCCGCGCCCACTGACAGATAAATGGATAAACAAAATGTGGCATGTGCTTACAGTGGGATACCATCCGCCTTAGAAAGGAAGAAAATTCTGGCACACACTGTCCCGCGGATGAACCTTGAGGACATTATGCTGAGTGAAATACACTGGTCACAACAGGACAAATACTGTATAAGTCCACATACATGAGGTTACTAGGGTGGTCAAATCCATGGAGAGAGAAAGGGGCTGGGGCAAGGTGGGAGTAGGGAGCCATTGCTTAGTGAGTACCGAGTTTTAATTTTGCAAACTGAAAAGTGTTGGTGGTGACGTTTGCATGACAATGTGAATGTCCTTCATGCCACTGAGCTGTGCACTTAAACATAGTTAAATAGAATTGGAAGATAATGCTAATATGTATATGAACTTTTTGAACTACTCTCATGCATATTTTATTAAAAAACAAATATTTTTGAAAAGCCTTTTCTAATTTTTTCCTAGCAGTAGCTTGCATTTATTAAGTGCTTTCTGTGCACCAGCAGATGCTCTTCCACACACTGTGTCTTTGTTATTTTTCTTAATTTTCATGATAAGCTCATGAGGAGGGTGCTATCATTATCTCTACTTTTCAAAATAAGAAAATCGAGACCAGAACAGTTAAGCACCTTATCCAAGGTCACAGAGCATATGAGGCTTGAACCCTAGCAACGTGATGCCAGACTCCTCATTCTTAGCTGCTATTCTATTCTGCTTCTAAAATGAGTGAGCAATTGGTACTTCATAAGTACTAAATTGTTAAGTTGTTGTTGATTTTGTTGCATCATGGGATCTTAGGTCAGTTGCTCTGCAGCTCTGTCCTTCCTCAGATGCAAAACTGACGTTCAGAATCCCCTCATGTGGCGAGACCTTCCTGTGCACAGTTGCAGTAGCAGGAGGTGCCCCCAAATCAGAGTGAAACAGTCTCCCAAATGACAAGCCCCTGACTCACCCACTCAGGGGGTCTTCTGAGATTGTCTCCCATGATATCAAAGGTCCAGTTTGTTTAAATCCTACTTACTTGCTGTGTGATTGTGGGCAAATGACTGCTCTGCACCTCTGATTCCTATCTAAAACACGGACATCACAGCACCTTTGTCACAGAGTCACCATGAGCATGAGTCAGTGGCCCTTGGGCCCTGGGACCTGTGGACACAAATGAGATCTCAGCAGGGTTAATCTGCAGACCCCACTGGCTCAGGACCCCACCAGCTCATCAGACCACTCAGGCTGTATATTCATTTTGGACTCAACATGAGACTAAATGCTTGAGTAGGAGATGCACCCATACACAGACAGATGCAGAGAGAATCTGCAAAGCCTCATCTGTGCTAAATACAGAGTCACCATTATTTTTATTTCTTTAAACGACACGTCGTTGCGTCAAGGTGTCATAATGTCGACATTAACAGTCTTGGAGTTATTAATCTGCAGACCCCACTGGCTCAGGACCCCACCAGCTCATCAGACCACTCAAGCTGTATATTCATTTTGGACTCAACATGAGACTAAATGCTTGAGTAGGAGATGCACCCATACACAGACAGACGCAGAGAGAATCTGCAAAGCCTCATCTGTGCTAAATACAGAGTCACCATTATTTTTATGTCTTTAAACGACACGTCGTTGCGTCAAGGTGTCATAATGTCGACATTAACAGTCTTGGAGTTTGGATCTTATTTCCTGACTAACCCCCACCCATGTCGACGGGAAAACCTCCCAGAGGAATCTCTGAACTTCAGTATGCACATTCCTGGGGGAAGGGAAGACGTTCCGAGGCTTACACAGGCACGTGTGTTTTAGGGGAGTCTACTTCTGGATTCCCATTTTCCATAGGTACCGACTCCTAACGCTGTCTGCCTGCAGCTGCCTGCAGAGGAGGTGGCTGTCCCTCACCGCACTGCACAGAGCTGCCTCCTGCCTCCTGCTCTGACGCATTCTTCCCAAGGGACCTGGACGAGGGACATGACCACTCAGGTGCCCCAGAGACCGTTTAAGGGGATGACTCCGCGAGGGGGGGGTGGATTCTTTTTTTCTCAACACAATTGAAAAAGAATTCTACCCTGTATGCTAATACAGCATTAAAAATAACTTTTCAAGTTATCATGTAATTTTCTGTAAGAAAGAGTTCAAAGAATTGAGGGTAATTTGCAGTCTTTTTATTTCCACCCCTTCGTACAATGTTTGTTACCCTTTACTCGTACAAAGAGGAAAAACAGGAATAGAATGAAGGCTGAACTGTGTCTCGCTCTGACACAGGATCATCCATAGATAACAGCACTAATAACTTTCCAGAAGACCTAATCTTTCATTCAGGAAAATATTTTGAATTAAATTTTAATTTCATCTTTTATTTATATTTGTCCAAATGGGTACTCTATTTTGTTTTGATCAGTTTTCATGAGCAATCCAGAAAAGAAAAAAAGTTTAATAATTAAGCTTCCTGGTCACCAGAATATTAAAAACTTTAAATTTCAATTTATATGTATTTGGTAGAGGGCTAAGACGGAATGGTCCACAAAAGACCGTAACCTTACAGTTAGGATCAGAACACAGTTCTGGGGGAATAAATGAAATAGGTGCGCAAGGGAAAAGGGAACGGAGTGAAATTTCCACCTGTTAGTGAATCACGTGCTCAGGTGTCCAGGAAGGTGGATACTGGTGGTCATCAAATCACAGAGGATTTGACAGTTTTGTTTTATAATGTCAATATTTAAAACATGTTGAAAATTGATCTCTATGACTAAACTATTATGAAAAATTTCAGGCGTTAACTCAAAAATAATAATTTTACAAAAACCTGTAGGGAATACGTAAGAGAAAAGATTGACGATCCCTGACCTAGAGCCGTTTTGACCCAGCAACTGACCTGTCATGGTGACCCCACCCCGAGACCAGGACGTGCTCAGGGCCCAGCCAAGAGAAGACACCAGCCGGCCTGGCCATGGTCCCCACGCTCCAGGCCGTGCAGCCCCCACAGCTGAAGCCCTGTCGGGGGCCGTTTCAGATCCTCCCCGCATCAGCCGGGCCAGGGCAGCACCCCCTGTACCAGCGGGTGGTTGGAGCCCCCAAAGGACTTAAAAATCCAACGAGAAATCTTTCAAGTGAGCCAGGGCTGCCAGAAGTGTGTGTCTGATGTCACCGCAAATCAGATCCTTCCATCCCGATCCTGCCGCCAGGGTGGGGGTGGGGGACTGAGGCATCTTTTCCTACAGAGGGTGGGGCATGTGGGTGGCGTCCCCGGGTTTGTTACTGTGACTCCTCCTCAGCACCCCCATGCACAACGAGAAAACCTGATTTACCACATTACAGTGCAGATGGATTCTCAACACCCCAGAAGGATTCTTCGCTTCACAGATGGATTCTGAGAGAATTCATTTAAATGGAAAGTCCTCTAGAGCATTTACATGGATTCTACTCACAAAATACCCATAAACAGCAAAATCCCAGAACCTGTTTTTGTTAGCAAAATGAGGCACCCTGCGACTCTGTGTGTGGGGCTGGAGATGGCATCTTTAAAAGACCGTGAGGTGACTGCAGGGGATGAGGTGGCTTTTGAGACGGTTGTGGAAGGAAGAAGCTGTGCCAGGAAAGCCACTGGGGCTGCCTGGCCAGGAGGGACAGCTGTGGTGGGCTTCACTGTGACACTTGGCTGGCCTTCCATGGCAGGCATCTGTGCCCAGGTGGACAAGGCCTCCTGGCCAGGCTTCCCCAGGTAGGACCTGCTACCATGAAAACCAGAAAAGATGCTTTTCTGAGGAAAGTGCAGCTTTCTTACAGTAAGGATGTGAGTGTCCACACAGCAGAGAACAGAGCTCTCGTGTGGTTTAAAGTGAACACAGACCCGGAGAGTCCAAACAGCAGGCAAAGGAGCCACTCACAGCCACTCAGACACACACACACTCACTCAGACAGACAGACACTCAGACACACACACACTCACTCAGACAGACAGACACTCAGACACACACTCACTCACTCAGACAGACAGACGCTCAGACACTCAGACACACACTCACTCACCCACTCAGACAGACACAATCAGACACACAGACACCCTCAGACACACACTCAGACATCACTCACTCAGACAGACAGACGCTCAGACACTCAGACACACACTCACCCACTCAGACAGACACAATCAGACACACAGACACCCTCAGACACACACTCAGACAGACACACACTCAGACACTCAGACGCACAGACAGACACACACTCAGGGAAGATGCTTCTGGTCTAGGAAAAGTGACCGAGTGCCTGTGAGCTTTGTAGATGGAAATGCCCTTAAGAACCATACAACCCTATAGAAGGCCCCGGGAGGAACAATTTTGGAAGGAGGGTGAGGAGGGGCTGATCTTTGCCACAGTGGGAAGTGCTTGCAAATTCCAGGGCAATGGGAAAAAGGTTCTCTTCACAGGGGCTTTACCTCCACACGGACAGAGCCCTGTCTTCCCAGCTCCGTGGAAAGGCAGCCTCGCAGCGTGGGGAGCACACGGCCCAGGATGGCTCGGCCCAGCTGCAGCGAGATTTCCTGCTGGTGAACGGAGACTTCGGTCCCACCTCTGTGGCCTGTGGTGAAGATTACGTGCGACAACACTGCGTATTTAGCGCAGGACCTGGACGACAGCAAACTCAGTCGGAGGCTGCACTGTTCACACACGGTGTTATCGGCAGGAGCCTGCCCTGCCACCTTCGCTGCCGTCGGTGACTGTAACACACGCCGGGTGTCTGCTCAGGTGCCTCTTTGGTCTGCTGACCGCCTTCTGCCTGTTCTAACTATCGTCCCTGCAGCTTCTTAGCAGGAGAGAGCAGGGCTTCTGCTCCTCTGGAAATGACACTGCTCATCCCTAGAAAGGAGGAGTTTGCCCACCTTCGAGTTTCCCACCAGGCCTATGAAATTCCTTCCAAGGGATGAGGCTCTTCCATTTTGATCACTTTAAAACACATTTCAAGAGAATAATCTCACAAATAGAAATCAAAGCAGTTTCACAGAGAGCACCTGGGCAAGCCCCCTGTGCCATTCTGAGCAGCCGAGAGGTCTTTGCTGGAAGTCAGGAGCCGTGGGGGCCGTTGCTCAGGGCCACATGTGATCCGACCAACAAGGGGCTGTGGAAGGCGGTGCCCGCAGGACTCCTTGGTGGGACGCTGGCTGTGGTCACAGGCAGAGGCTGATGGCAGGACTGCGGGCCTGGAGGACGCTTAACACCGAGAGGCTGCTGAGGGAGGCCCACAGGGACTTGTGCTGGTTGGATGGGACGGGTGCACAGATCCAGTCTGAGGAACCAGCTTGTGCCAGGCCAGGGGAAACACCAGAAGCGGCGGGCATCTGCAGGGGAAAGTGCGAGCTTTTCACAAAGTGAACTTGGCCTGCAGAGGCTCCGGCAGGAGTGCCCGGTGGGCCACTTGGAAGCCAGGCCTGAGCTGCTCCAAACCCCATGTGTAAGAAGGAGGAGCTTAACTAACCCAGGAAGACACTCGGAAACCGCGGTAATGGTTAAAAAGTCAGGAGTAGTCCTCAGTGGGAATCCAGGGCAGGGGACGGTCATGGTCTGTGCTCAGAGGGGGTCCCCAAGGACACAGAAGAGCTCTAGGGAGGGTGGGCAGAGCTGGGGCATGAAGAGGCATGGAGCCCTCAGCAGGCGACCGGGAGAGGGGCCAGGCCAGGGATGGGCAGGGGTGTCCACGAGGGGAAGGAAGGGGCCCCCAGGGCCTCCCGCAGCCACACTGGGAGGAAGCCAGAGTGTTTGTCTTGAATTTTCCAGGTAAAGAAACTGCAGCTCCCAGTACAGAAACCAGCCCATCTCTCTCCGAATCACACCTTCAGTAAACACGTCTCCAGCACCACCTGCAAAAGACACAGATTCTGCCCTTGTTGGGCAGAAAGTAAAACAGCCAGAAGCTGTGATCTAACAGAGTTTGCTCCTGGCACAGAGAGAGCACGATGGACGGAAGAGAGACAGAGCCTGGAAATGGACTTAACGTGCAACCAAGGTGACATTGCAAGTTGGGGACAAAACATCGCTTTAATCGCAAATGGCGCCGGCACGGTTAGCTGTGGAAGAGAAAGTATCTGAACCTCACATCAAATAAAGCACCACACACCTCCACTGCTCCAGCCCCACCCTCCAAGGCCCAGCACGCCATCGCATGTCTGTCCTGAGGCTTGTCTGCCCCCTCCCTGCACAGCCACCTCTGTGCTCTGGGTCACTAAGATGCTGACGTCACCCTGTGCATGGGGCCTCTGGGCCATGGAGTCCTGTGGAGGCTGAGCAGGATGGCAGAAACTCAAGAGAGAGGCAGGCAAAATGCACATGAAGGACGACACGTGCAACCTGCACAAAGAAGCACAGACCCCAGGTGGAAACGACCCACGCACATCCTGGGGCTGTGGGATCTGTGAGTGTCCAGACCGGGGGGCTCAGGGAAGGCCTCGCGAGCAGTGAGTCCATCACAGACCCGTGGAGAGAGCACCTCCTGCCGTGGGCACCGTCCGGCACCCACTCACCTGGACGCCTGGCCAGTTCCCATGGGCGTCCCCACGGGTGTCGGGAACCAAGCAGAGGTGCAACCAGAGCAGCTTTGGGAGGAGGGACTTTGGGACAATGTGCGGGAAGGCTCACATGAAATGACAGGACTCAGGAGAGTCCTACTTAGAAAAAGAACAAAGGACACAAAATGTGTAGGATTTTAGTCTCATCATCTTGTGGTCTTTTAAATGTGCCTAAAATGTTACAAGTGGGCCCATAAAAACAGAGAGGATGAGGTGGGTATTCATTAATATTAGTTGATTAAAGCCATTCTTTTGGGCACCACAGAGTTCACAAATGATTTGCCCAAGATGGTTCTATGTCCCGCAAGCTACCCACCTAGCAACGCCACCGTACAGTCCCTATAATGGGGCGAAACCCAAACAAAACAGATCACAGCTTCTGGCTGACGGAAGAGTCAACTTTCACGTAGGGAGCCTGGCTTGGAGCCTTCGGAAAAACCCCGCGATCCCATCTCATGGCCCTGTCCTCCCGCAAGATCTTCCTTCTCCACAGGTGCCACCCCCTGGGATGCCCAGCCAGGCTCTGCAAAGGTCCCCACACGCACCAGCTCCCACCCCCATGGGGTACCCCGGCCTCTGTGCACCTCAGCACCGGCGTTTCCTCAAGCACTCTCGGGCAAAGCCCCCACAGGCCAGGCAGCCGCCTCCCACTCCGCCTGGGCTGCTTTGTTTCAGAGCACCCGGCCGAGAAGAAATACACTTTAAAATTCCCACAGGACTCTGTGAGCTTGCAAACTGCGAGAAGATAAAACAATATTTTAACAGGCTGCCCAACCAACAGGGATTCTGGGACTTTCATGTAGGACTCCATGGCTAATCCTATCAAAACTAACACAGGCTAGAAGAATGGAAGACTGCCGACAGCGGCCAGTGTGTGGCCCTCCATTTATGAGGAGGATTGAGGGACCGGCTGATGTGTTCTTAAGCTCTGATGCTGGGCTTGAGCCGGGTAGGAGACGGCATTACAGAGAATGTCTTACCTTACCAGGAATAATTCCTGATATGTCCCAAGAAAAACCCCGTTACTGGATGGACACCAGCCCAGAAGCCAGGGTGCACATTTGCAGGGGTCTTTCAAATTCCCACAAATGACACATTACTGTGATTCTTACAGCCTTGGGGTTGGCAACGTCTACACCAGACACCAAGATCCTGAGCCTTTGCCCAAAGCCAGAGGAGGGAGGCAGGCAGGGGTGGCTGGGGCTCCCCCAGATGAAGGAGACGGTGAAATCCTCACTGAGCTCCCGGGCTGCTGCCGGCTCTGCAAGCATGACAGGCATCGACGGCACCATCCAGGAGACACAGGCAGCAGCAGCCTCAGCCCGCCTGTGGACACACGCATGTGTATGCACATGCTCACACACATACATGTGTACACGCATGCTCCTGCANGGACACACGCATGTGTATGCACATGCTCACACACATACATGTGTACACGCATGCTCCTGCAAGCACACACTCACACAAACACACACGTTCATGCAACTATGCTGCTAGCACCTGTGTTTTTATATGTGTGTGCACGAACACGTGCACACATACATATGCACGCACACTCACACAAGCACACAACCCCCCAGGTATGCACACACTCATGGAAGCACACTCACATACACCCTCAGCATGGACATGGCAGAGACGTGCGTGCACAGCTGGGAGAGAGGAGCAAGGGCTGGCTGTGTGCACAAAGGCCCAGGCCAGGGATCCGTGTCAGGGAACCCCAGCCGCACTACTCGCTGCTCAGTGTCGTTGGTTAGCAACTTGATCTGAGGCCCGGTTTCTTCTTCTCTAAAAAGAGGATGACACCCTCGACTCACAGGAGTTTTTCTTTCTGGAGGATAAATGGAATGATAAACGATAAAGCTCCTCGTAAACTGCAGTGCCATGAAGAGTCACGTAGGAGCCAAGGAGAAGAGGAACGCACACACCGTGTACACCTGTCGCAAGGGTGAAGAGTGACAGGAAGCTCCACCGTCAAAGAACACGCTCTGCCTGGAGTACGTGCCCCGGCACGGGACTGTGCAGCCTCGTGGGCCTGGGGCCCTGGAAACAACTGTCCATTGCACAACAGCACAGGGTCCTAAAAGAAGCGACATCCTGTCTTTATTTAAAATGTCAATACTCTGTCCATCGTGGATTTTCTTCATTTTTGCATAAAAACTAATTTTTAATTTCTTTAGTGTTGCACTAAGATACTATTTATCATGATTACTGAGTTCTTTGGTGCCCCTTAACTCTTGTGCAGGAGCCGGGTACCTCTGCCTGGTGAACTGCAGCTGAATGTCACCCCCCATGCCACATCTGATTTCAGTAGATCCTCTGTGCAGCCCTGTCCTTCTGCCTTTCCCCCTGCCTGCCCAGTCTGTAAAATAACAAATCCACTGTAAATGGTTTAAAGAGGTAAGAAAGCTGGTCACAACAGCAAGTTTACATTTTGGTTGCAAACAGTTGGAGCTACTGATCTCTACAGGACAGGGCGGTGCAAACTGTCCCGGTCAATTTTGTAGGAAGACTTCTGGAGCCACAATCCTGCTTCCATGGTTCACCAGGGTGAACCTTCAGTGAAATAAAAATTTGGATTAACACAAACAATGGAAAGGCATCTTCACCACAGGGACATGGTGGCTCCTCTGTCTCTGGGGTGGGTCTCAGCCCGCAGCAACCCCGACACACAGAACCCTCGGGGCTCAGAGCCCTCTCTCTGCAAAGAAGGGTTCAAACGACTTCAGCTGCTCATGAAAATGCACCAGAGCTGGCAGTATTTTCTGGCCATTTGGGTCACTTCAGCACCAGACCTTAAAATGGATCTTAATAATGTATGTGTGCGTGTGTTTTGTTGTTGTTGTTTTTAACCACAATTTAAAGGGAAGGAAGGCAGAATATGTCTAGGTCATCTAAAACAAGGTCTGAGAAACCGTCCCAGCCACAAGGAGCCCAAGGGGACATGGTGGCCAGATGTCATGTGGTGTCCAGAACCGGGTCCTGGGACATAGCAAGGACATGAGGTGAAACCCAGAAGATATGCAGATGGTGCTGAGTTGGTCGGTACTAGTGTGTTGGCACGGGTTCACGACTGCTCTGCTAATGCAACACGTTATCAGTGCAAACTGAGCGGTGTATATGGGACTCTTCTAAAGTAACTGTAAAACTATAGTTAAATAAAAAGTTTACTAAAACAAGCCCAAACAGGGTCTTAACAGCACAGTAAGATCAGGATCAGGCAGAGAGATAAAGATGTCTCTTGAAGGTGCCAAAGGTCAAAGTCACTTGTTAAAGCTCTTTTCCAAACCTGCCCGAAGGGGTGTCCCCAAGTTGGACAGGATGGGGCAGCTGAACCACACAGCACATGAGCTCAGCATCCAGGGCTCCGCGTCCTCTCACCAGTGAACCTCAGCTCATCGGCACAAGCCTGGGNCAGCATCCAGGGCTCCGCGTCCTCTCACCAGTGAACCTCAGCTCATCGGCACAAGCCTGGGCGTTCTGAGCTGAAATAACCCACAGCAGGATCCCCATGACCACAGCATAGGACGTTGGGAGGGAAGCCCAGGCCCCTTGGGAGCCTCTGGAATCCTCCTGGATGGCAGGACCAGGACCACCTTGGCCAGACACCTCTGAGAAGCTGCCACCCAGGGCATCCTCGTTGGTTCACTGGCTTGTCCACAGAAGCCTGGACTCAGTTTCCCCCCTGCCTCCTTTGCCTCATCCTAAAGCAGAAGAGCATAGAGCTGATAAGCCTCAAAAAGGAGTTAAAAACAAACAGTCATTAAAGTAACACGTAGCTCAGGCACACAAAGCTCCACAGCTGCATGGTCACTGCCCAACCTCTGGGCCCTGCTGTGTTCAAGTTTCCCTCTGGAAACCCGGCCAGGGAAAGGGCCTTCGAGCACTGAGAGAAAAACATAGAAAGTCTTGTTAGAAGCACAACCTGCATGTGGGTGCACGTGTGTGTGCATGAACACACACACACACTCTGTCAGGCCCAGCACATGTGAGATGACAGCACCAGCCGCTCAGGAGAGGCTGGCCTGCCCCAGTGCTCCTCTACCAGGTGGAGATGATTCCGGGCATGCGTCTGGGTTCATACACATATATGTGTGGCGTGTGTGTGCACATGTGTATATGCGTGCATGTGTGTGCACGTATGTATATGTGTGGTGTGCATGTGCACGTGTGTATGTGTGTGCATGTATGTGCACGTGTGTATATGTGTGTGTGCACGTGTGTATACATGTGCGTGTGTGCACGTATGTATACGTGTGGCGTGTATGTGCATATGTGCGCGTGCGTGTGCACGTGTGTATATGCGTGCATGTATGTGCACGTGTGTGTGTGTGCACGTGTGTATATGTGTGCGTGTGTGTGTGTCTGCCCTCACCACTCACAGGCTCCCTGTCCAGGGCAGATGTGCTCATCGTGTGCTTGTCTCCCCAGTTCTCAGAACCATGGGGAGCAGAACTCTTCACTGAAGTCTGTGGATGTTCAGCACCTGACTGGGTGGTTTCCTGTGACCTGCACCAAACGATGCTCTGGGGAAGCAGTCAGAGGTGGGGGCCGGAGTGTGATCCCCACCATCCAAGTCCATAAGCCATGCGTTTTCATGGCAGCAGGATGGGGACAAACATCCAACTCAGCCAGGAGCCTGTCAGGAGGCCTGTCCACAACCCAGTAGTCAGGACAAACAGCCAAGACCTGCAGAACCTGTGCGGCAGCCGCTGGCCAGACTCCCTCTCAAGCATCTGGCATTGGAGACTCGCTGCCCTTGGTTTCCTGCAGCCCATCGCCTCCCTCCGTCTGCAGCTCTCTCAATGCTAACTGAGCCTTTTCCTTTCTAATGCCCTGAAATGTGCTTGATCCAGCTCTAATTCCGCCTTCTGAAGCCACTGGATGGTGAACCTCTTCTGTGTGCTGTGTGTGGGTTGAAGACGCTGCCACCAGCTGTGCCACATCGTTCATCTGCTATGGATGCCTTGATCAATCAACTTCTCTCGAAATAAGAACGCTGCTCTTAGAGCACAATTTGGAATGCCAAGTTGATGTATCTCATTCTGACTTCCTTTTTAAAGACTATTTGATAATAATTCCCTCAGAAATTTCAAATCAATGCTTTCGATCATGCCTCTGGCATTCTTCTGCAAAGCAGAGCTTTCCTTTACCCGTGGAGGCTGCTTGGCTACCCTGGAATATATTTCCTGTTGAAGGGGCAAGGTTAATGATTATTAAGCTTCAGTGTTCTTCAGATAAGAAATTGACTATTTGCTGCAGAGATAGTGAAAACAGAAGACTCTCTCTCTCTTTCTTTTGATGATGATTATAAATTCATAGATTTTCTCTATTGAGGAGATAAAGACAGAAAGCTAAGAGATAGCTTGCTTTTTCCGTGCTATGTACCTAATGAGCGGCAGAGCTGGGCTGGGACCTCGGCCAGCCTAATACCGAGACCAGAGTCCTGATAGGAGATAAAGACAGAAAGCTAAGAGATAGCTTGCTTTTTCCGTGCTATGTACCTAATGAGCAGCAAAGCTGGGCTGGGACCTCGGCCAGCCTAATACCAAGACCAGAGTCCTGACGTCAGACCCTCTGCTTTCCTGTGGCCTGTGCTGTTTTAAAGTTTCTAAATATTGAGTCTGACTGTACAAATTCTAGCCGTTCACTTGGTTAATCCCAGACCCAGACACCTGAGTTAGCGTCACCGTGGTGGATGGCTGCCTATGCCGGGATTTAACTTTCTCCTAATCATCGTCCTGTGTTCCTTGTTTTCAAGGTCACATCATGGGTAGAGAGGACAGATGCAAGTGGAAACCGAGGTGCTGCCTTCGTCCACGTCGCATTTCTCATCTGAGCAGCAGCCTGCCCTTTCCTCATTCATCCTTTTTCTATGAAGGGAGCTATCAATGCCTCAAATGCAAGCCCGAGAACTAAAGGAACTTTCAGGTGAAACACACACTCTGCCGCCCTCTCCAGAGAGTCCCCCTGCAAGTGGCCGGCAGCTTGTGGTTTCCTAATCCCCAGAGCGTGGCCCATCTTCTCAGTTCTATTTAATTTCAGTTTGTGTAATAACAAGCGCCGTTTTGGCTACTTGACCTTATCTACTTCGGTGTCTGTTTATACAACCGATTGTCTCCTGGGTCTGGGCAAGGAGGGGGGTGGGCCTGATATCAGGAGTATTTTCCTGTCGAAGTAAAATAACATACGAGTCACAAATAAGTAAATAGTTAATCAACTCATGAATTTGCGGGTTAAATAAAATTTCATTGACTGGATATAAATCAATGAACATTGATTTAAATCAATAAACATTGGTGTTAAATAATGGCTAACAACGCTGTCTTCACACACAATCTGTTAGGTGCCATACCGAGTCATTTACCTACATTATCTCATCTTAATCTTACAAAACCTTTTGAGATGGATCTTTTAACATCCCATGTTACAGATGAGAAAACCAGGGCTAAGGAAAGTGACCCCAGGTTAGTAAGTGGCAGAGCTGACATTCAAGGGCAGGTGCCTGTGACCACACTCAGTGACGCCCTCCCTCTGCCACTGGGGTTATGTTGTCCAATGGAAAAGGAGCCTTGACATAAAGCTTCTCCCATGAATTCTGACAAGTCGACTCCCACCTTCAGTAACGATTGAGTACCTTGGGCAGATTAATGCTCCTGCCAAAAATAACTTTAGAAACTGGATAAACATTTTAAAAAATCATTTCCTGTGCATCAGGCAGTCACTGAAGTGCAGGGCACTGGATGGGGAGCCATCAGAAAAGAGCTGACTCTGTGCAGCTGTGCCAACCCTTGGGCACTGTCCTCCTGGGGACCTTCAAGAAAGACACTCAGGGCTACACGGGGCAGAGAATCTGCAGAGATCGGGGAGTTTTTTGCGTACACTTGAGGGTCCAATTATCTCAATAAGAAAGAAAAGGCAGAGAAGTGAGCCTGTCCCCCTGCCAGGTTTCCCCTCAAAAAATTCCTCAAAATCAGAAGCTGGGCAGAGCAGAAGGTTGAAGGTGGGTGACGCCCAGGGGACGGAAGAGACCTTCACTGCTCTTAGTCCTTGCAGTAACACAACCAACAGCCTGGGTGGTCCATGTAAAGTGAACCCAAGGAGACTCTGGAAGGTGGAGAAAACGAGACAGGTGGGCAGGGACCTCAGGACCTAACCAGTGACATGGGGGTGAACCCCTAGGTCTGTATTTTGTTTTGTTTTGTTTGTTGTTTGCCTCATACATCTTGTAATTAAAGCTGAAGAATCCAGCAACCCAGAAACGCCAATGATCACAGACCAAAGGGCCAGGGAAGGGCAGCGCAGGGGGACAGAAAGCTACCCCAACCTTGTCCTGGCCAGGCCTGCACCAGCACCCAGAACTCCCACAGGGGTGGCACCAGAGAAGGCCCAGTATTGGGGCTGAGACATTCACCCTTCTGGCAGGTGTGAAGTCCCTTCCTCCCCCACAGATCTGGGGCAACCATGCAGGGAGACCAGGCTTGCACCCTACCTGGCAGGATGTAAACACCCTGCCTCCGTGTCTACAGAGGCCAAATGGGAACCTGACCTTCTGCCCCCACGTGGTAGCACAAGGGCAGGGTCCCCTCCCCAGAGCAGGGTCAGAGAAAACCATTAATGCAGAAGGTTTAAATGAGAATCAGAGTCTCATACTATAATATGAAAATATGCAGGTTCTCACCAAAAATCACTTGTTATACTAAGAGCCAGGAAGATCTCAAACTTGATGAAATATGTCAACAGATGCCAACAGCAAGATGGCAGTGTGAGAACCAACCCATAAAGACTTAAAGCAGCCACGGCAAAGGCACTTCCAGAGGGCACAGAAGTGGGAATGCACCTAACGCCACACAAATGAGCTATAAATGCTCAATTAAAAAATGTTCAAGTGGGCCTGCCCGGTGGCGCACTGGATAGTGCGCCGCTTGGGAAGCGCGGCGGCGCTCCTGCCCGAGGGTTCGGATCCCACATACAGACCGGTTCCCGCTCACTGGCTGAGCGAGGTGTGGGAGCAACACCGAGGGTTGCAATCCCGTTGCCGGTCCCCGGTCCGGTACGGGGGCAACACTGAGGGTTGCGATCCATTGCCGGACATGGAAAAAAAAAAAAAAAAAAAAAAAAAAAAAAAAAAAAAGTTCAAGTGCTTCAACAAACAATAAGAAACATGCTTGGAATATTTAAAAAAAAGAAGGAAGGAAAGCCTCAGCCACAGAGGTATAAAGAAGAATCAAATAAAAACACAATAACTGAAATGAAGACTCAGTGGATGAGCTCAAAGAAGAGGGAAAGAGTCAGAAGAAAGAGTCAATGAACTGGAAGTTAGAACGACACAAAGTTCCCAAACTTTACAAGAGAAAATAGACAGAAAACAATCAACAGAAGGTCAAGGGTTTGTGGGACTCTAACAAAAGAACTAACATTTACATCATCAGAGTCCTGGAAGAAAAGGGGATAGAGGGTCGGACTGAAAAGGTACTCAGAAAACAGGGCTAAAAAATCCCCAAATTTGGCAGGAGACATAAACATAAAGACTTAAGAAGTCGATTAAACTTCAGATAGAATAAACCAAAGAAATCCACTAAGACACATCATAACTAAACTTCTGAAAACTACGGATTATATATAAAACAAGTGATGACAAATTTCTAGCCATAAACCAAGGAGGCAGGAAGCAAGCGGCGTGACACTTTCCAAATGCTGAAAGAAAAGAACTGTGAGATCAGAACCTTACACCCAGCAACAAAAACTTCAGGATCCAAGGGGAAATCGAGACATTCTCAGATGAAGGAAACGAAGAGAAATTGTGACCAGCAGACCTACCCCAAAAGAACGGCCAAAGGTTGTTCTTTAGATAGAAAGTGAACAGTAACATCAGGAAGGATAAGAGAACACAGGAAGCAGGAATACGGGTAAACGCAACAGACTTTTCTCTTCTCTTGAGTTTTCTAAATAATGTTCAACAGTTGAAACAAAAAATACAACACTGCTTGATGTGACTGTAATGTATGTATAGGAATATTTAAGACAATTATGTTATAAATGGGGAGGAATATAAAGGAAGGTAAGATTTTTATGCTTTATTCAAACTGGAAAAATTCTGGTTCTGACAGACTATGACAAGTTTGATACATATATATGTATGTATATATAATGCAATACCTGGGGCAGCCATTAACAACTATACAGAGACACACTCAAAAACACAGATAAATCAAAATGAAATTCTAAAAAATGTTCAAGTGACCCACAAGAAGGCAGAAAAGCAGAAAAAGGGAAAAAAGAGGCAGAGAGAACAAATGGAAAACAGAAATAAAGTGGTAATTTCTTTAAACAGAAATGATCTAAATACACCGATTAAAAGACAGAGCTAGGCTAAGTGGGTTAAAAAGCACGTCACACGCATAGGTTGCCTGTAAGGCACTCACTTCTAATATAACAATCCAGACAGGTTGAAAGCAAAAGAATGGAAAAGTATATCACACGGGTTAAAAAGCACGTCACACGCATAGGTTGCCTGTAAGGCACTCACTTCTAATATAACAATACAGACAGGTTGAAAGCAAAAGAATGGAAAAGTATATCACACAAACATGGATCAAAAGAAAGCAGGAATGCCTACGTCAATATCAGATAAAATAGGCTATAGAGTAAAGATAACTACCAGAGACAGAGAGGGACACTATACGATGAAAAAAAGTCAGTTCACCAAAAAGACACAGAAATCCTAAATGTAGAGCTGCAAAATATGTGAAGCAAAAACCAATAGAACTGAAAAGAGAAACAGACAAATTCACAACTGTAGGTGAAGACCTTAACACCCCTCTTCAGACAACTGATAGAACAATTTGACAGAAAATCACCGAGCATACAGGAGAATCGACGACACCATCAGTGAACGGGACCTAAGTGACATTTATGGAGCACTTCATCCCACATCACAATACACTTTCTTCTCAAGTGCCTGTGTAACATATGCAAAGATAGACTATATCCTGGGCCATAAAACAAGCCTCAATCAATTAAAAAAAAATTGAAACCATACAGAGCATATTTTTCCAGCACAATGGAATCAAACTAAAAATCAATAACGGGGAAATAACAGGAAAATCTCCAAGCACTTGGAAACTAAACAACACACCTTTTAATAATCCATAGTTCAAAGAGGAAATCTCAAGGATTTTAAAAAATGCATTGAACTGGAAGAAAATTGAAATATGCATGCCAGAGTTTGTGGGACACAGCCACAGCAGTGCTGAGGGACCCCCTCATCTATAGCACTCATTGTGTACATTGGAAAGGAAGGAAAGTCTCAAAGCAGTAATCTAAGTTCCCACCTTAAAAGTCTAGAAAGAGGATAGTAAAATAAACCCAAAGCCAGCAGGAAAAGGGAAATAAATGAGATTTAAAACAGAATAATAAAGAGGAAAATAAATAAATAACGGGGGGGGGGCGGAAAAGGTGGTTCTTTGAAAAGATTTAAAAAAAATTAATCTCTAGCAAGACTGACAAAGAAAAGAGAAGACACCAGTTACCAATATCAAGAGTAAAAGAGATGACACCACTGCGAGCCCTGCAGACACCAGATGGACCACAAGGGAGTTCCATGAACAGCTCTATGCACACAGATTTGATAGCGTAATGAAATGGACCAATTCCTCAAAAAAAAAAAAAAATACAAACTAGCACAATTCATCTAATGTGAAATAGATCAATTTGAATGGCCTTATAACTACTACGGAAATTGAGTTCACAGTAATCTCTCAAAGAAATCTTCAGGCACAGATTATTTCATTGGAGATTCTACTAAAAGTTTATAGAAAATTAACAGCAATTCTACACAATTTGTTCCAGAAAATGGAAGAGGAGTGATCACTTCCTAATTCATTTTATAAAGCCAACATTATTCTGGCTTCAAAAGACAAAGATAGTACAAATAAAAGAAAACTACATTCCAATATCCCTCATGAATATAGAAGCAAAAATCCTTAACAGAATATTAGCAAATAGAATTCAGCAATTTATTAAAAAATTACACACCATGACCAAGTAGGCTTTATTCACAGGGATACAAGGGATATTTCAATATCTGAAAATCAATCAATATTAACATAACCATATTATCAAGCTAAAAGAAGACTATCACAGATGTTATAAAAAAAAATTTATCTGGTCTCTGTTCCCAGTTCCTGAGAGGGAGCTTCCAAATCCTTGGCATTTCCCCAGTAAAAGAATGTCTTTGTTATTTATTGTGGGACTGTGCCTGAGTTTATGCTAGTGAAGTAACTTATGGTGAGCCCTACAGAGTTTCAGGATGGGGACCAGCCATGCCAGAAAGACCAACCATGTGGTTAGAGGGTAGGAGCTTTAGTCCAACCTCCCAAAGTCCAGCAAGGGGAGTGGGGCTGGAGATTGAGTTCAGTCACATGGCAATGACTCCATCAATCATGCCTATGCAATGAAACCCCAATAGAAACTCTGGACACTGAAGCTCAGTTGAGCTGCCCACTTGGTGAACATATTGAAGTGCTGGGAGAGGGAGACAACTTTTGTAATTAAAAAAAAATAAACTTCTATAACAAAATAATAAAAAATTTTTGTAATAAAAAATAACTTTTATAATAAAACTTTAATCATAAGTATAGCACTTTCCTGAGTTCTGTGAGTTNAAATAACTTTTATAATAAAACTTTAATCATAAGTATAGCACTTTCCTGAGTTCTGTGAGTTGTTCTAGTGATTTATGAAACCTGAGGAAAACCCCAAATTTATAGCCAATTGATCAGAAGTGCAGGTGGCCTGGAAAACCCAGAACATGTGGCTGGCATCCAAAACAAGGGAAATCTTGTTGGAGACTGTGCCATAAGCCTATGAAGTTTACACTAACTCTGGGTAATTAGTGTTGGAGTTGCACTGCAGTATTGCACATGATCGTATCAATTGATGTGGAAAAAACATTTGACAAAATTGAACACCTTTCATGATACTCTCAGAAAAACAGGAGGAGAACTACCTCAGCTTGATAAAGAGCATTTAAAAAAGAAAAAACAACCCTACAGCTAATATAATACTTAATGGTGAAAGCCTGAATGCTTTCCCTTTAAGACAGGAATAAGGTGAAGATGTCTACTATTACCCATATTCAACATGGTGCTAGAAGTTCTAGCCCATGCACTGCACTAAGTCAAGCAAAAAAGGCATATGGTCAAGAAAGGAAGAAATAAAACAGTCCTTATCTTCA
>NW_007736370.1:49636-69604 GCF_000696425.1 Galeopterus variegatus | reverse complement strand
ATTGGACATCCATAGGCAAACAAATAACTCTTGACCTAAGTCTCACACCTTACACAAAGACAAGCTCAAAATGGGTCATAGACTTAAATTTTAAACATAAAACTATAAAATTTTTAGGAAGAAAACTAGGACAAACTGTTTGGGATCAAGGGCTACAGAAAGAGTTCTTAAATTTGGCACTAAGAGCACGATCCGAAAAAGGAAAAATTGATAAATTGGACTTCGTTAAAATTAAAAACTTTTGCTCTGAAGAAGACCCTGTAATGATGAAAAGACACACTACAGAGTGTGTGTACAGAGAAAATATTGGCAATCCATGTATCCGACACAGGACTAGCATTTGGAATATATGTATATTTTTAAGAACTCTCAAAACTCAACAGTAAAAACCATCCAGTCAGAAAATGGGCAAAGGACGTACACAGCATCTGGTGGAGGCCCTGTGACTAGTTTTTTTCGGTGGGCTGTGAGCAGAGGTGAGATGTTACATCCAGCCATACTGGTAAGAGTGGGTGTGAGTTTTTCATGTTCTCTCTCTTCTGTCCCTGGAAGCCACGTGTGGAGACGGTGGCACTGCAGAGTGGCGTGGCCTGGACCCCTGAGTCACTGTGTGAGGAGAGATTCCCTGGTAAGCTGCCCAACCTAGACTGGACACGAGCAAGAGATGAGCTCATCTGGAATGATTTGTTACTG
Organism: Galeopterus variegatus; assembly: GCF_000696425.1. Classification (NCBI taxonomy): domain Eukaryota; kingdom Metazoa; phylum Chordata; class Mammalia; order Dermoptera; family Cynocephalidae; genus Galeopterus; species Galeopterus variegatus. The sequence continues at coordinate 68,911 of NW_007736370.1, read as the reverse complement.
CAATCATAACTGTTCTACTGACAGATGCAGTGGGTAAACTATAATGCAACAATGTAATAAATATTTCTGTACCACTGGGCAATTACAGTGATTTCCAGTTTTTCACAATTATTTATAATTAACAGTGTTGCAATGCCTGTCTTCACTTGTGTACACATTTAATGCAGGTTTTTCTTNCCAATCTGCGGCAAAGTCTATGGGCACGAGAGATTCTTTCCTGATATTTCCGTCTGCGTGGCTTTGGTTAGAAGGGAGATTGAGCATCTCTTCACATGTCGGTTTGCTAAATGTAATTCTTCTTTCATGGTTTTCTAGAACAGACATGATCGTGATTGAGAAACAAAGCAGTAGGTTTGCTTGGCAAAGTCACTTCTCTTTGTCGGCCTCCTCAAAGCAGAAACTGGTCATCCCGAAAAGCGGAAAGCATCGCATCACTTTCTCCAACTTTAATCCCGTATCTGGATCAAAGCCAACTCCTTCGGCACAGATTCATGTAACCTTTTCCGCCGGGATTCTCAAATGTCCTCTCACTGTGTTCATCCGAATGTTTGGTTAACTGTGCTGATGGTAAAATCACAGGCACCATTTCTGCTGCTGGAACAAGCCCCCTCTACCACCCGGCCTTACTGTGTCTCCAGCTCGGTGAAGAGCTCGGTGACTGTGTTTGTCTTCTTTCTCATCCAAACACTTCATTTTTCTTCCTTTTTTCTTTGTAATGTTTAATGCTTAGGAGAACTGTGCCCAGGAAAAGCCCAGGAGAATTCAATTGGATTTTCTGTCTCAGTGCCACCAAGGTTTGTCACCTCGCAGGTGGGCCAACACTTTACCGCCCAGTCCCTGAAGTCATTTATTTGTCTCTGTTGTCTACAAAGCCAGTCAGCTGTCCACAGGAAAATATGAAAAACCCCTCGATCACAACCAACCTTTCCTGCTCCAGCCGCTGCTCCTTTTCCAGCCTCCTTTCCAGCAAAACACACCCTTGTCCCACCAACTACTCACACTTCCTGCGTGGACCCTGGCCTTGCTTCCCTACACGCCCTCCTATGAGCTGGTCCTGCTGCTGGCAATGCAGGACCACCGGATATCTGGTCTCCTTCTCTAGGATGCTCCCAGGGCAGCTGTCACGATGGGCTTCCCAGTCATAAGGGCCCAGAGATCGTCATCCCCCCACCTTCCGTGGGACATGCCTCCTATAGACCTTTCCTCGGGGCACGTGCTCTCTTCCTCCAGATGTTGTCTCTGGAACATCAGGTTTTCTCCATGTTTCTGTTCCTGGCATCTCTCACAGCACAGAGTATAAACAGATGGGCTTTTGTTCAATGAATGGCAGTTTGCAGAATCATTCACTTCCAGCTTCTGCCTGGTCTGGACATCCCCCTGAGCAGTCATCAGAAAACCAAACTGGAGTGACCCCTTTTGAGCAAAAGTAGCCAGAAAAGCTTCATAAAGAAAGGGGCAAATTATGAATGCTGTGACTCGGGGCTCAGCGTCAGCATCTCTGACCGCACAGGGTGTCTATTCCACCTGCCGCGCCTACTGAGACCTCGAGCAGTCACAGGGAGGGTCCGACCAAGCCACTGCACACGGGTGAGAAGTGCTAGATTCAGGATGGGACTGTGCCCTGCCACGCATGGTCTTTCTCATAAAACCTGAACAGCTTTCAAAAAGCTAAGGTTGATTCTTACGCCTTCTCGGGGGAAACGTAACCAATCTTTTCAGTTAAAATCATATGGGTCAATAAGGCTGTAATAATCACCAATGTTTCCCCCAGGTGAATGTGGTCAGTATTATTTCAGCGCTTTAACAGCCCAAAGCTTCTGGATCGGACCACGCTAGGGGTGGGGCTTCCACACAGGACAGTTACAAAATGCCACTCGATTTAGCTCCTTAACTGCTCTAACTCCCAGTTAGACATTATAGATGACGGAGAAGGAGCTGGGGGAAGGGAGTAATTTGACCCCTTCTCAGGAGTCAAGGCTATACCTAGAAACAAATGCAAAGGTAAGATTGACAGGGGCAAATCAGCACGGACAATCCAAGTGTCACCTGGAAGACCAAGGATGGAACACCCTGGGCTGGTGTCATTGAAATCTTTACACAGATGGAAGCTTCAGATGCTGACAGCGATACCGCCCTCATGTGAACCCACCCCCAGCAGGGGTCGCAGAGGAACAGAAGCGTCTCCCAGCCTGAGTGTGGGGCTGGGCTTGGTGGCTCCATGTCTCATCCTAGGATTAGGTTTTAACAGTGTCAGTCCTTAGGAGTGAAACTTCCCAGGAGCCTTTTGCCAGAAATTGGTGTGTTAAGTTCCAGACAGCTCAGGTCAGTATTAGTGGCCAGTAAACTTTTTTGTTTAAGATGAGTGGGAGTGAGTAATGTCCTTCATCTGGCAGGTTCTCAGAGCACAGGACTCAGAGGGCATTAGAGCCGCCACGGCCACCTGCATGTGTGACTCTGCTCCACTATGACTGTGGACTTGGGGCTCTGGCAAGCCCCGGCTGTCAGGTAAACGCAACTGCACATTTAAAGAAACAAAGAGCCTGTATTAGTCCTTTTTGTGTTGCTATAACAGAATACCTGAAACTAGGTGATTTATATAGAAAAATGACATTTATTGCTTACAGTTTCTGAGGCTGGGAAGTCCAAAGTCCATCTGGTGGTGGCGACAGTGACTCAGGGGTCTCACATTGCAAGATGGTGGAAGCAGAGAGAGACAGAGAGTGAGCGAAAGACAGATTCTCTTAAAGCCCTCAGAACCACGCCCCTGATCACCATTTTTAATCCATTCACTACTGCATGGTCCTACAATCCAGTCACCTCTCCAAGACTCCACCTTTCAATTATCATAATAGGATTTCCCACCCCTTTATCAGTCACAGTGGGGCCAAGTTTCTAATACATAAAGCTTGGGGGACACAATTCAAGCTTCAGTGAGTTTGGGACGTAATTCAATCCACTGCAGAGCCTGAGAGGAGAAAGCTTTGCACAGTAACAAAAATGTTAAGGATTCACTGGCAACACAATGTTCAATGAGCAAAAACAGTTTTAAGTGGCACGTTGCCCAAGAAAATAATAAAATAACAGAATAGCACTGACCGAATGTGAGAGAATCTGAGGACTGAATGGACTTGAATATCCAATGCCCTGGCTACGTCACTGTTCAACTCTCAGGCGTCTGAATACTAAATAAAACATGTATGGGGGAGACAAAAAAAAAAAAAACCCTGGATTTTCTCTGTCCTAAATAAATCAATCATCTGTCAAGTTGTAAGAGGGTGGTAGGGTTGTGGGTAATGTTTTCTTTATTTTCCAAACTCCCTAATATGCTTTTCACTGTTTTGCTGGTAATAATAACAAACAGATAAATTAACCTAGCTAACAATAGATTAACATAAACACTTAATACATGTTCTTAAACAATAGTATATGCAAATAAGAAGAAAATAGTCACGCTTCCTTAAATAGCATAACGGTGACATTAAAATTCTCGATTCTCTGCAAATTCCTTCAATCAAGTGCTGACCCCAGGCAAACCAGGTGCGATGTACCTTAAATTCTGTGATTAGATGTCACATACATATTATCAATATTTGTGATTGTTGTATAATTCTTAAAATACAGTCATTCATGAGGCTAGATAATTATGTAAACATCTTTCCATTCTTTTTCTGTTTTTTTTTAAATTGTGGTAAAATATAAATAAAATTTGCCATTTGAACCATTTTTAAGTGCACAGTTGTGTGGCATGAAGCACATTCACACTGTTGTGTGACCATCACTACCACCATCTCCAGAACCTTCTCATGTTTCCCGACTGAAGCTCTGTCCCCACTAAACACCAACTCCGTTCCCCTCCCCCAGCCCCTAACATCAACCTTCCTACTTTCTGTCGCTGTGAATGTGACCACTCTGGGGACCTCATATAAATGGGATCATGCAGTATTTGTCCTCTTGTGACTGGCTTATTTCACTCAGCATCACGTGCTCCAGGCTTGTTCATGTTGGAACGCCTGTCAGAATTTCCTTCCTTTTCATGGGTGAATCATACCTGTTCCACGGATGGACCGCACTGGTTCATCCACTGATGGACACGTGGGCTGCTCTCACCTTTCAGCTGCTGTGTCTTGTGCTGCTATGGTGAAGTGTAGAAATATCTCTTTGGGTCCCTTCCCCTCTTTGAATTCTTTCAGATAAAAACCCAGAAATGGAATTGCTGAATCAGATGGTAACTCTATTTCTAGTGTTTTGAGCAACTCCCACACTGTTTTCCACAGTGGCTGCATCATCTCATGTCCCCACAGCAGTGCGCAGGGCTCCGATTTCTCCACACCTTCAACAGCACCTGTGCTTTCCTCCCACCATCTTATGGAATTGCTGAATCAGATGGTAACTCTATTTCTAGTGTTTTGAGCAACTCCCACACTGTTTTCCACAGTGGCTGCATCATCTCATGTCCCCACAGCGGTGCGCAGGGCTCCGATTTCTCCACACCTTCAACAGCACCTGTGCTTTCCTCCCACCATCTTCTTCGAGAACACTGCACCAGGCACTGAGCAGGACTCTCAATGGCCATGGACAGAGAAAGGGAGGACCAAAGGCTGATGTGAAGAGCAGAGACTGGCAGCCTGCGGAGGACTCCAGTTTCTGACTCAGCTTCCCCTGATTCCCGTAACCCAGCTGCTTAAACTGTCCCACAGATGTGCCAACTGCCAAGCCTGGACCCACACTTTCCACCCTACCCCAGGAAGCTATTACAGGAAAGTTCTCCCACAGTCACTGTGGGGGTCCCACCCACCTGTCTGCAAGGCTGAAGTGTCCCCTGCCTGGGATCCAGCTGCATGGCAGGAAGGTTGCTGCACACCTGCCACCCTGCCCGGGTGTCTGTGCGCTTCTCTCTGCCATGTCTCCACCCACCTGGACCAACTGTGTCCCTGCACCTGCCATAAATCTCTAGCCTCACCCTGGAATCCCCAGGGCCCTTCAGGCATCGCTGGCCCTGCCTCGCCCACCCAATAATGGGAAAAGAACTGCCCAGGACAGGGCAGCAGTGGGGTTCTGCGGCTCATCCAGGCAGGTGATTCATGTGACGCTGGACACACCTGGAAGAGCAAGTTCTCAGCTGGCATCTGTCACCCGGGAGCTGAAAGCCTCTTCATTCATCTGGAAGAAACACGCTGTTCTGAGGCACGGAGATAAGGAAGAAGCTCTGCTGGCCGCGCCTTGCAGGGGTCCGGGGAGAGGAGTGAGGATTTGGGCTACGAGTTTTAGCAAAGCAGGAGAAAGAAGGAGCAATTTCTCCACTTTCAGGTTGTGGCTCAGAGAGCGTGGCCACCCTCCCCGTTTTCAGCAGAATCTGGGAGAGGAGACAAACCTGAAACCAGCAAGGGCTCTGCCACACTGTGGTCCCTGTGCACGATGCCACATCAGAACACACTGCTGGGGCTGGCGTGAGAGGAAAACAGGACCACAGCACCCTTTCCTTGTGGGTGGACAAAGAAAAACCAGGTGCTGTTGTCTGAATGTTGTGTCCCCCAAATTCATGTGCTGGAATCCTCACCCCCAAGGTGATGGTCTTAGGAGATGGGGCCTTTGGGAAGTGATTGGGTCATGAGGGTGGAGCCCCCATGAAAAGGATTAGGAGTAGAAGTGGGACCATCCTGGCAGAGACGTCAGGTGGCCCAGATGGCCCAAATCTGCAGGGCGCAGAGCCGGGGTAGGGGATGTGGAGGCTGTGTGTGCATATTGTCAGATGTGCTGACATGTGCCTGTGAGCGGGAGACTCATGGATACCGAGATGGAGAAACAAGGATTACGAGAGACACATGCTTGTGCAGACACGAAAGTGGCACTGTGTGCATGTGCACACAGGCAGGGAGGTGCATACACACAACCCAGGGCACGTGTGTGTTGGTGTGCAGGGCACATAGGAGTATGTAGGTGGGGGCGGGAAAGACAAGGGAACGTTTGCAGGGTGTTGTATATACAACACGAGGGGCGTGTACAACACAAAGGGCTTGGCGCTCCCACTGAACGTGTGCACGATCAGGATGTGGGAGCAGCCGGGGACAGGGCTGGGTGTGTGTGTCTGGGGTGGGCTGGGCCCACAGAGCCTATGTGCCTGTGCCTTGTGGCGTGACTCACATCCCTGGGTGGGCACGTGTGCCATGTCAGCAGCAACCATGGCCTCTCCGGGTGGACCAGAGGAGGAAAGGTTAAGCCTGCCCCCTTCCCCAGTTCCTACGTGTGCAGAAGTGGGGGGATCTCAGTTCCCCAGGGGGCCCCAGGTGCCTGAGATTCTGCTGCCTGCAACAGAGGACAGCCAGATCAGAGCTGCACCTGGCCTCAGTTTCTCTCCAGTTCCTAGGAGGGGGTCTCCATCCATGGCTGGGGAGGACAGGCAGGGGTGTGTGGCAGGGGCATCAGGCTGGGCCAGAGCTGACTTACCTTCCGCCCCTCCCCCAGTCACAGCCCAGGAATGCCAGGCCATCCTAGTGGCTCAAAGGCCAGGCCTGGGCCACCGAAGGATGCCCCAGCACACACATCCTGCACCAGGTCACACAGGGCACACCCACGTCTGCCTGCAGCATACCCACTGGGCACACACACAGTCACACCCTGCACTCGGTGGGCATCTGGCAACCCTGACCAGGTCATGTGGGGCCAAACTGCATGCACCTGTGACAGACAGGCTGTGGATGGGACCCAGACAACGCACAGTGGTGTCCAGGGCCTGTGTCTGGGCAGAGGCCTATGGGAGCCCAGTGCCTGTCCCTGGGGTCACACACCTGTTTATGGTTTGGGAACTCACAACACTGCAGAGACCTGGATGGTGAGATCTGCTACTGAGGCATGGACAGGCAAGCACACACCTGGAACACGCAGCAACATGCATCGCACATAGGGCATTTGTTGGCTGTCTGCGCAATGCCAGAGACCCTGCAACGCCCATGAGATGCCTGTGGCCGGCCCAGGTGCTGGCCAGTGCGGGCGCTGCAGCTGCACACGTGGGTTTCGGAAACTGTGGAAGGGGCAGGGCCACAGCGCCCACCCCCACGCAGACTCAGTTGCATAGCAACAACCTCCACACCAGAGCTGGGAGGAGGGAACCCCTACCTCGGCCCTGTCCTCACAGCCACCAGCCTATGCCTGATCACCGTCCCACACACAGGGGATCTCCCACACGCAGATCTCTGCAAACACCAGGAGGCGCAGAGAATCCCCTGCCTGGGGCTGATGGTGACTCAATGGCAACGCTGGAGTGGGACAAGTGGAGGGAACCTTCCCCTCCAGGCAGGGACAAACCAAAACATCTACTCAGGCAGAAGCCCCGCCCCAGCATGCTTGGGGGGCCCCACATCCAAGCAGACCCTGTGCATGTGGAACATGTGTGCACACACCCACAGCTGAACCAAAACATCTACTCAGGCAGAAGCCCCGCCCCAGCATGCTTGGGGGCCCCACATCCAAGCAGACCCTGTGCATGTGGAACATGTGTGCACACACCCACAGCTGCTCAGCCACAGGTCATGATTGCTTCAGGGTCAGCAAGGGCCTGGACCTCAGCTGCCGCCTCTGAGAAGTGAGCTTGGCCACAAGCACTGCCCAAGATCAGTGGTGTGCACACGCTGAGCACCTGGCAGGGACTGGGTCAAGGGCGGCCGGGGACAAAAGACGGCAGCCCAAGTGCGAGGGTCCTCTCTGTTGTTATCTTCTCTGGATGGTGCAGCTGCACAGAATTGTCCCTTATGCTGAATCCCCCACTACGTTTGCACTTCCAAAGGTAACAAGAGTCTTTTGGAGGAGTTAAGTTAGGGCACGTCTGTGAGCACGTGTCACCATCACCCCTACCTCTGTCCCCCACTCAGACCAGCCAATTGGAGCTGTGCTGGGTGGACATGCATCTGTGGAGGGTGTTTGTGGCTGGAGGTCTTCAGGGTGTTCCAGCTCCCCTGCCCCCAGGGTATGTGTTTGGGGAGGGCACTGCCTTCCTTCCAGGTGTCTGCTGGTTCCTGGGTGTGACCTCCAATGTTGGGGTTTTGTTAAGGGAGGCCTTGGCCCAGGGCGAGAGTGGGGCGCATTTGTTCTGAGGCTCACACAGTTGATTGAGATATCGCAGGTTGTAGTGGAACCAAAGTGTGGGGGTGGGGGCAGGTGTATGGGGTGCGTGTGTAGGGGAGGTGCTGTGTATTGGGAGCCTGGCACACAGGTGGTATCCAATAAATACAGTCGACTGTTAAAAAAAAAAAAAAAAAGAATGGGATTAGGGCCCTCTTTAAAGAGGTCTGGAGAGTGCCTTGCCTTCCGCCAGGCGAGGACACGCAGAAGGCCCTGACTGTAAACCGGAAAGCAGCCATCTCCACACACTGAATCCACCACGCCTTGATCTTGGGCTTCCAACCTCCACAATGGTGAGAAATAAATTCTGTTGCTGAAAAGCTGCCCAGACTGTGGTTTTCTGTTACAGCAGCCCGAACAAACTCAGATACACTGCCCAGGGAAAAGGAACTTCTAGAATTCCAGAAGTTCTCAATTTATCATTGTGACACGACACCCCAACCTGGACCCTAAAACTCACATCCACGCTACACTGAAAGAGGCCTCCTGCTCCTCCCCAAATCCCTGCAGGGCCCGCAGTGGAACTACTTCCAGTCTCCCCCGTCCAGCAGGACCTGCTGAGCTTGTCCTGGCTGTGTGTTCTGGGGACACAGAGGCGGGTCCTTGTTGGTGTGAGTAGGGCAGGGGACAGTGGGAGGTGGGGGTGGGCTCTGGACGGGTTGTGTTGCATGTGAAAGTGCTCGTGGGTGAGTCGTTTACAGTCTGTTGATGGAGTGCACTTCCTCCAGTGTCAGCAGGCCCTGATGTCCGAGCACCTAAAATGGAGATGAGAAAGACGTGACAGAAACGCTTGTCATTTATCTTGTTGGGTCACCATTGGACAAAGTCCTCTTACTATGTCTCCAAATGGCTCTTCATTGTCCCCCTGCAGCCCCTCACCCAGACCCTCCCTGATCCAACCATCACCAGGAACCCTGCCTGGCTTTCTGACATCCTTCCTTTCTGTCCCCAGTGCAGGCACAGTGACCTTCCACGATGTGGGTGGGATCACGTTACCGCCTGGCTTAGAACTCCTCCACAGTTCCCTTGCCTTTAGGTTATCTCTAAACACACCTAACTCATTTCCTGTGCCTGTTCTGTCTTTTCTGTGACCCAGAAGTAATAAAACAAGCTACTCCTCCACAGTTCCCTTGCCTTTAGGTTATCTCTAAACGCACCTAACTCATTTCCTGTGCCTGTTCTGTCTTTTCTGTGACCCAGAAGTAATAAAACAAGCAGCTACATCACACAGTTTCCTGACATTTCTTCCAGCTCAGAGTCCGTGGCTCCACGACCAACACGTTGGCATCTCCTGCTGTCGTGGTGGGATTCTTCCTTCCAGCTGGTCCGGTTTGTGTCTTCCCTCCCTCAGGCCATCTTCCTTCTGTCCCTTCTCTTTTTCATTGTCTCCTGCTTCATTTGCAACCAGCCTTTGCTTTATGTCAGGGCTCCTGGCCAAAGTCGCCCTCCTTGGGGGCTGCCACAGAAGCCCCCTACAGCTCTGTCCTCATTTCAGTGTGAACCACGGCAGAGCGCTTAGCAGGAATCCGTGAGCCTGCCCACGTGCAAGCCCTGTGTCAAAACCTTTCCGTGTAGTACCTCCTCCAATTCCCACAAGAATAATTATTTCCTCTTGAAACAGGTAATATCTTCATTTCGCAGATGAGAAAACTGAGGCTTAGACTGTGAAGTAACTTGGCCAAGGTCACAGGCCACTCGTGTCCTGGGTGCAAGCGTTTGCTCAGAGCTTCTGTGCCCGGAAGCCACGTTGACTATGGACGCTGACAATCACCTGTCCTCTCGTGAAATTTTGGTTTAGCTTCCTTCCTACTCAAAGGCTGCCATGGTTCTCCAGAAGAACGGAACAACGGGGTGTGCATGTATTTATAGCGAGGTCTATTCAAGGAATTGGCTCACATGCTTGTGGAGCCTGGTAAGTCTGGAAGCTGCGGGGCAGGCTGGAAACTCTAGCAGGAGTTGACGTTGGAGTCGCGAGACCAGAGGCCGTCTGGAGGCAGAATTCCTCCTTCTGGGGTCTTCACTCTTGAGGCCTCAACGGATGGACGGTAATCTGCTTTCCTCAAAGTCTACTGATTTCAATGTTAATCTCATCAAAAAAAAAATACCTTCACAAGTGACATCTAGACGTGTGTTTGACCAAATATCAGGGCACTGTGGCCCCACAAAGTGGACATGTAAAGTTACCCACCAGAGAAGGCTCTGATGAGACAGAACCACTGTCTGGGGAGCTCTGTGTGCACGACTTCAGAGAGAGTCGAGCCCAGAAGGCCAGGTCAGGAGAAGCCTGCACCCAGGCCGGGCTCGCTCCTCGGGGGGGCTGAGCCCGCACCCCTCACTGCCTGTGGGCTCACTGGGCAGCTCTCGCCCACATCACAAATTAGTCTTTCCCTCCCTCCAGCTGGTACCTACGACTGGGTCAGGGACTCTCGTAGGCCAGTCTGTAACTTTCTGGTTTGAGTCCCGCAGAAAACACCTCTGGCTGAGACTCAGCTAGAGATCAACACAGCACTCCAGAGTCAGCGGGAGACATCACACTGCACTTCACGAGCTGCTGGCGAGGCAGCCTCCAGTCTCCTTTGAATTGAAAGAGATGTGAAAGCCTCTTGGATACTAAGCCCTCCAGCCAGCTGCTACCAGTTAAATGGTGATGCCTTCACCTCACCCAACTGTGGGCAGCTGGGATGGGCAGGTTAGTAACTAGTTATTTCTTCCTCTTTGTTAACTGGCTAGGAATTTTGGGAGTCTTCTGTCTGCTTTGTGGAAACTGTCCAATGCAAGATTTCCTTTTCTAGAAAAGGCTCGTTTTATCTTCCATTAGGGTTTGGTTTAGCTGTATGTAATAGGAAACCCCAGATAACAGTGGCTTAAAAACAATGATATATTCTACCGTGCAAAAGCATTCTGGGTGAGGCAGCCCAGAGCTGACACAATGGTTCTGTGAAGTCATCAGATACTTAATTTTTCATCACCTCAGCTCTTAGCTTCCACCTTCAGAGTTACTGTGAGGCCTAGGATGGCTGCTGGGGCCCCAGCCATCAAATCCACCTTTGCAAAATGAAAAACTGGGGGGGAGTCTTCTCTAGATTTCTACCTCCTTTTTAAGAAGCCTTCCTAGAAGTCCTTCTCAGCAATTTTCACTCATGTCCGCCAGCCAGAATGTAGTCACATGACCACAGCAAGCTGTGAGTCTGGTGGGGCATACACCACCAGATGACACAGGCATGTGATGAGGACATGTGGGTGTATGTGGGTGTCTCAGCCGTGCTTTCCTTCCTCCCTTCCTTCTGTCCCAACAAACCCCGCCTCCCTGCCCCACTACATGACTCACATTTCTACAGCGTAGACCCTCCTGTTGCTGAAATGTTAAGGGTGAGGTTACATGATGCCAGAAGATTGCCTGAAAACACACGGCAGAGGCTGGTGTTGTGGGTGAGTGGGCAGAGGCCGTGAGAAACAGAAGCTGACCCTGACCGACGCTGGACGGTGAACCTGCGGGCCCATCTCACTGTCCTCCCTACTTCTGTGTGTGTTTCACGTTTCCACAATGAGCAGTGCTTTTAAAAACACACTCCTGCCAGGCTTCCCTGCTTTTGTTCATGCGCCATAGCACGGCCAGCCCCTGCGCTCCACAGGGCCAAGTTCTGATCCATTTATTGCTCCACTTTTTAGCTCACTCTGGAGGCCCAATGCGTGTTTGTTTGGTGGATGAACAGATGCTCTCCCTTCTCTCTGGAATCCCTTATCCCTCCTCCTGTCCTGCTGAAATCCCTCGTCCTTGCAGCCCTGTCTCATGATCTTCCTCATTCTTGCTGCCCAGCCTGGTGTGATACCACTGCTGTGGCCTTTGTCCCATGGATTGTCATCAGTAAGCCACTGATTGTTATTGGATGATTGTCATTAAATTCATGAGCTAGCATCTGTCTTTGTGACAAACTCGCCGGCACAGTTCTCGGAGGGTGGGCACCTTTTCTCGGCCTCTCAGCTTGGTGCCTGGTACCTCCAGACTTCTTGCTGCCCAGCCTGGTGTGATACCACTGCTGTGGCCTTTGTCCCATGGATTGTCATCAGTAAGCCACTGATTGTTATTGAATGATTGTCATTAAATTCATGAGCTACCATCTGTCTTTGTGACAAACTCGCCGGGACAGTTCTCGGAGGGTGGGCACCTTTTCTCGGCCTCTCAGCTTGGTGCCTGGTACCTCCAGACCTGCACTGACAAATGCCTGACATGAAACTGCCTTGAGAGCAAAACATGAGGCTTTGAAATCACTCAGTCCGATCGGCAGACCTGACACACGAGTGCTCGCCAGAGCTGAGGACATGTGGCCAACTGTGCCCTGGTTCTGGAGGGGTTTGCTGATCTGCAGACCATTTGGCATTGCAAAACCAGACTGAGGCTGTGCTGACATCATTAGAGATGGTGACATGATGCTAAAGCTGTCATCGAGAGGGCCAGGAAGCAGCGACCGGGAGAGCAGCGGCCAGCCAAGAAAACGCAAGCGAGAGGGGACAGTGTGTTTGTTCTCAGGGTTCTGGGCATGCAGAGTGCCACGAACAAGCACAGATAGGAAAGACAGAGAGAAGAAGGCCGAGAAAATAATTGTCTTTTCATTGTTTCAGGGAACGCTTTGTGCCTGAGCGAGACCCAGAGGACTTCGAGTCCCCGGCCGCTGGGACAGTTAACAGCCCACGCCGCGCCTTGCAGGAAGCGGGCCCCTTATCCACAGCCCCGCTGGTTCCAAGCACTCACATTTCATGACTGCCACCTCCCTAGGGCCTCACGTAGACACCAGCTGTGGGAGGGACTCCAGCGGGTCCTGCTTCCCACTTGGCAGGTGGAGAAACTGAAGCAGGGATGTTCAGAGTCCCCCCAGACGTGTCTGCGGGGAGGGCTCTGGCTCATGGGGACAGGCAGAGGAGGAAAGGAAGGGCACGTCTGTGTGACAAAGCCCTTCATCAGCTCCTCCCCAGTGACCTCCGCCCTCCCACCAAGGCCAGGAAAACTCACCTTTACAATGGGCTGGGCCACCCAACGTGGAGACCAGAGATGGAGGGGTGAGGGCACCCAGCAGGACCTGTGGCCTCACGCCTGGGGGGAGGGGACGGCCTGCAGAGCCTGGAGCAGGGGGACAGAGGCACCCGCCACCCTCCACACCTCTCCACCCCACTTCTCTCCTTGCCCCCACAGCAGCGTCACACCCTTTAGACCCCAGACAAGGGTGGTTTCCTTTACTTCAGCTGACTTCACATTTGTGTTAACATGAAACATTGCAGGAGGCCCTGAGACAGATGACTGTGCAGCTCATCTTTAGATGATGGCAGCCCAGGAGCATGACACAGCCACCTTCTCACTCATGAGGGCTTTGCTGCTTTCCTGCAAAGGCCTAGTGTGCATATTAAATCACCACCTTGTGATGCTGGCCCCAGCAGCCTCAGCAGAGCGCCAGGAGGGTGGCCATTCTCTGAGCCGGTCCTGGACATCCCCGCCGGCCAGGACGGCGCAGTCAGCATGGCGCTGGGCCCGCAGCGCGGACCTGTTCAGTGAGAAGGCAGAGTGGCAGGGCTGGAGGAGGTGTGGGATGAAGACAGCAGTCACTTCTCCTCTCTGGAGAGTGGCCACTTCATGTCTCTAATTCTTCCCAGTAGTTTAAATCAAGTGGTAGTTTTAATTGCCTGTGTTTACTCTATAAAATGGCATTTGGTGTGAGCAGGGAGGCAAAGCTTTAGTCATTATCAGAGAGTGGCCCAGGTCCAAAAAACGGGAACCCTGAGGGCATGCACAGACATGCACCGTGCACAGTTCAAACTGTTCCTTGTGGTGTGGGTGCCCGATCCAGCGAGGCAGGCTGCTGCTGGGTGATAACGCATGCGCCAGGGTCTCCAGCGCTGACAGAGGAAAAGGCTCCAAAGTGGCCTATGGAAGGGATTCTCTTGTCATGAAACAGGGCTGTGTTTCTCAATCGGCTTTAGTTCCCCCAAGCGGGAAGGCCTGACCTTGGTCTGCTGGTTCCACGTCTGATGGGAGGCGTTTATTCCACTTCAAAGTCAGAGGCACAAGCCCTCTCTGGAGGATAAACTGGGATATGCTGGTCAAGCGGTTCACTGTGTTCCCTTGAGAGCAGCTGCAAAAGAAAACGGATGTGCTTTGTGCAATCAGATCTGAAGTTTTCCTTTGCTATGCATGAGCCCATGACTCCCCTGACATCCGAGGGCCCCTGGCTCCGTCCCTCCAGCCGACGTGTTGCACTGTGTCCTGGCTGGATGCTGTCCTCTGGAGTGGACACATCTCAGATGGAGCTCCAGATGCCGTCTGTGAACCAGGAAGCAGCCTCAGCAGACATCGAATCTGCCGGTGCCTCCACCTCGGGCCTCCTGGGTGTTGCTCAGCCCCCGAACGCGTGGTACTTCACTATAGCAGCCCAAGCCGACTAGCACAAGAGACAATAATAGTAATGGCTGAGTGGAGTGAGGTGTACACGAACCCAAATGATGCTGAACCTCTTCTCCTTTGACCAGTCTCAACAGGTCGCCACTAAGAAAACACACACTCGTCGAGAGAGGAGGTGCTACTTTCTAAACCCTCTTGCACCGAAATTTCCTCCCTCCCCAGCGACTGCCCATGTCTTTCCACAGCCCTCTTCTCCAAACTCCCTGGTCTCCAAAAGGCCATTCCAGATACTTCATTCAGCCCACTATCTAGTCTCTTACTTTCATTTTCCCACCAGTGAAAAATAGACTAGGGAAGTTCAAGAGTTGATGTGGGTCGACTGTTCCGAAGCAACAGCAAGGTGATTTGCTGAAAGGGACTCAGACTCTGAAGATATAAAGATATAAAACTAATGGGGCTGGTGACTGGGAGTGGGCTCAAATGTACAGTCAATCATTATTCACGAATTCCATATTTGCAGATTCACCTCCTTGCTAAAATTTATTTGTAAACCCCAAATCGCCACTCATGTTGCCACGCACGAAAATCCGCGGAGCAGTGAAGAATCCGGGTTGCCGGATGCGCACGTTCCCAGCTGAGCTGGGACAAGCCGCTCCCATCCTCTCATTGCAGCTCGCGTGCTGTACTCAGGTGTCCTCTTCACAGTCTCTTTAGTAACACTGTTTTTGCATTTTTGTGCTTTTTGGTTGATGATTTCACTGTTTCAAATGGCTCCCAAGGGCAGACCTGAAGTGTTGTCTATTGTTTCAAAGTGCAAGAAGGTTGTCATGGGCCTTACAGAGAAAACATGTGTGTTAGAGAAGCTTTGCTCAGGCATGAGCTACGTGCAGCGAGTTCGATTGTTAATGAACCAACTACACATACATATCGAACACGGTGTCTTTAAACAGAAACAAACAAACAGCAAGGTTAGGGCTTGACCAGTTGGTAAAAATGTGACTAGTTGCTTACAGAAACTTTACTCTGTGTCTCCCCTGGGAGCAGGGATTCAGTATTCGCTAATTCTGTGTTCACTAATTCAGAGTTCACAGTGACTTCATAGAATAGAACTGCTGTGAGTAACGAAAATCAGCCGTAACTCCCAGCCCTGGGTGGATGCTGGTGTCATCTGCTGAACCAGGACTCACAGGGCAGCGGGGCGGGCGAGGCAAGGTGATCAGGCAATCTAATCTTGGAATTTCCTTTTCTCCTGGGACTCCTGAGCATTCTTAGGGTATCATGAGTGCCTTTGTGGCTAAACAAGTTTCGACTCATTCTATGACGTTACCTGGATCCAGTTAACCAGAAGACCATTTACTCCAATATCAAGTATCATTATCCCCCACGCCTTCTATTCCTTTGAACTCCCCAATTTAATCCTCCAAGTTCAAAATGATGTCAGCTGTAAGGAGATGTCCTCCACAAAACGGAAGCTTTGCAAGTAGCATTTTGGGATGCATCCAGAGTTCACCAACAGCAAACAGAACATGGAGCTGAGGAGGCAGGGTGTCAGGGCTGTGCAGCCCTTGGCCAGGCCTGCATCTCGTGGGAATTAACCAGGCAGAGGGAGAAAAAGAAAAGATAAGAAAGAACTTACCAAAAAAAAAAAAAGTAAGGAAAGAACCTACCAAAAAGAGAAAAGAAAAAGAAAGAAAGAAAGAAAGGAAGGAAGGAAGGAAGGAGGAAGGAAGGAAGGAAGGAAGGAAGGAAGGAAGGAAGGAAGGAAGAACTTACAAACAGAATTCAAACCAGCACGTTAAGCCGAGGGATGTAGTTTTGTCATGAACCTAAATCTTGCCTGACCCATGTAAAGTTCCCAGCCTTGAGGTTCCCACACTGTGAAAAGATAGGGCAGAGGTCGGCCCACATCCGGCCACCTTCTGTTTTTTACAGCCCATCAGCTAATAATATTTTTCACATTTTTAATGGTTGAGAAAAAAGGTCAAAGAGAGAATAATATTTTGGGACATGTGAAAATTAAATTTCCGTGTCCTTAAGTGAAGTTTTATTGGAACACAGCCTTGCTCATTCATTTACATATTATCTATGGCTACTTTCGTGCTACAGCAGCAGAGCTGAGAAGCTGAGACAGAAACCATATGGCCCACAAAGCCCACATGTTTACTATCTGGCCCTTTACAGAAAGAATTTGCAGACCCCGAACAAGCTTGCCTTCTGAGCAGTGTGCCCAGTGTGGGCTTGGACACTGCGCTGTGGAAGAGTCCAGGACGGGGCAGGGGCAGGAGCTGGGTGCCGTGTACACAGTGTAAGTCCTTAGGTAGTGGCCACGAAGTCACCCCTGACCCTAAGAGCTGGTGTCTGACTTTCTAGTGGCCAGACGTTACTAAAAAAAACCAAACAGCCACAAAATAAAATAAAATCCCAGAAATCAGTGCAACATGGCAGAATGGACACTCATGTCTAAAAGTTCTCATTTAATGTTGTTAAAGAATCAGCCCCGCCTGGAAAGCTGAGACCCCTTCCTGACGTCAAAGAATGAAGCCGTGCCCTCCCTGGCTTTCCCCTAGAGCGGGCTGTCCCTGCCCAGCGACAGCTGACTCACTAATTTGGGCTCCTCCAATCAGAGGCCTGTGCTGAGCATGGGGCCCTGCCTGGTGACAGCTGAGTCACTAGTTCAAGCTGTCCAATCAGAGGCCTGCATTGAGCCTGAGCCAGACAGGGTGACCTGCTTTCTACTCCTTCCCATCCTGTGCTTTCTGCTCTGATTTGAGCTTCCTGCTCTTTGCTGTGCAGGGCAGAGTCCCATCTGAATTCATGCTAGTTATGAGGGGAATAAAAAGCCCACCAGTCCCTCCCAGCCCCTGGTCCTGCCAGGGTCTCTGTCTACAGAGGCGGCTGCTCAAGCCCCTTAGTTTTTCCACCCTGCTCCTGATGCCCTGTCTGTTGGCCGTCCCCTTCCCAGGCCTTATCAGGTCTCTCTCTGTGCCCCTGCAGCACAGGCCCACACACAGCACTTTTGATTTATGGTTTCCCTTTTCTTGATGCTGTGGCTACGAAGGCCACAGTGGTGCACACTGGAGCACCGCCAGGTCCTGGTGGCCTCATGCACGTGTTTGCTGTAAAAATGCACGTCTGCAAACACAGACCACATGGGTGCGTGTGGCCTGCCTACAGGTGCAGTCCGGCCTCAGCTGGCCCACCCGTCAGATCAGCATCCAGGCCCGGCTCTAACTGCCCACAACACGGGTTTATGATGGATTCGTATTTATGGAAAAAAGCAACCTTAAAATTACCCTATAATTTTTATATTTTCATAATAAAAGTGACAACGTCTTGAAATAGTGTGGTAGTAAAACTCCCTTCCTGATTGGTTGGCAGGGTTGGTGTCCTCCCACCTTCAAAGAGAACAGAAGGACTGAAGAGGTACAGATTAAGCATGTTATTTCCTAAAGAGAGAGGTACAGGGAGAGATAAGCATTATTCCTTTCTAGACCTTTTTTTTTTTTTTTTAATGGATAACAGCTCATATACAAATAGAGGCCCACATACAAGGAACAGCTCCTGCAGCCAGCGCCATGGTACACACAGCTGTGACTGTACAGGCCTCTGGGCATGGGAACACCCAGGGTGTACTTGCTATATGTCTTCTGTTGCATTAGCCAGTACATACCCAGCACCTAGCACAGTGCCTGACACATAGGAAGAGCTCATATGGAAATTCTTAGAGTGCATAATTGATAGTGTTGACCTCTGAATCAATCCACAGCAGGGGAGGTCACACTGCAGCCAAGTTGCACGAGAGCCTTTTTCTCACGGGGGATGGTAGCAAGAGAGGTTTGCACCCCCTAACAGCAGGTGGGGGTCTGGGATGGGGAGGAAGCCAGGTGTTTGTCCAGATGCTGGTCCTCCAGCCCTGGGCCCTGGACTTAGATCTCAGCCCACAGGGAGAAGCGCTGCAGGTGGGGAAGGAGGCCACCAAGTTCCATCACATGTGGCTCTGGTGCCACATGACACGGAGTGAGAGCTTTTGCACCAAACGGAGCCTGCCCTGGCACTTGGGGGCCTGAGGCAGATAGTGCCTGGAAAGAGCAGCCTGTTTGGGAGGACAGCAGGGTCACCCGCCGGCCAGCCAGTGGTCACCCAGGACAGCAGAGGCGGCTGTCCTAGAAGGAAGCACGAGCTGGGAGTCAGGAGCCCGAGGCCAGCACCAGATCAGACCAGGTGGCTGTTCCTGTGACCGCTCTGGTACCCAGAAGCCTATGAACCTGTAGAAAGTCAGCTATTCCATGCCTGTGGGTAACAGAGACACAATTCTACATGATTTTGGGTGCAAATACTCCCTGTTCCTGGATTAGTGTTTGTCACGTTAGTGACAGGCTAGCAGATGTTTTAATGTTTAAATGAAATTAATTCTGTGCATCATTTCATACTAACACTCATTCACCTTCTTCAAACGTCCCTTAGCTGGCCCTGGCCACTGCCTCCCCTTGGTCCACTGGGACCTTCATGGTCGCCTCTCCTCAGTGTCCTTCCTGGCCTTTCTCACCTCATATCGGCCTTGTGTAGAGCGCCGTCTTCAGCCTTCCTTCTTTTTTCTTTCCCACTTATGCTTTTTTGAGCAAGTTGGGTTCCCCGGTGCTGTTGGCTTCTACACACACCCCCCTGCCACCTTCTGAGTGCTCCCCCACCTGCCCGGCCGAAATCTCTGCACAGACGTCCCACGGACACTTCAAGCCTCACTTGTCAAAAACAGTTTCCTTTTCTCCTTCCGT
>NW_007736370.1:9962-49127 GCF_000696425.1 Galeopterus variegatus | reverse complement strand
AGACGTCCCACGGACACTTCAAGCCTCACTTGTCAAAAACAGTTTCCTTTTCTCCTTCCGTGCCTGTGAATCTGGACACAGAGGGCCCCGGGGCTGGGGTTCTGGAAACCAAAGTAGGAGGTGAGGAGGCGGCCTGGCCGGAGCTGGAGGCCTTGAGATCAAGGACACCCCGTGCCAGTGTCCACAGGGACGTTCAGACGGAACCAGGCATGAGGCCACAGCCAGGACACTGAGACAGAACAGCAGCGAGGGGCTTCCAGGGGGAGGTGGCGCGCAGGAATGTCCCACGGAAACACGACCCGCAGTCGTCTTACGGGCGCTCTGAGACGTCAGCTGAGAGGCGTCTCCTCCGACATTTCCTCCTTTCTCTCACTCGAGGGTCCAAACCAGAGACCGAAGTCCTTCCTGGCCCTACCTCGCCCGTCACCCGTCCCGGTCCGCAGGTCTGTTGAAGGCTGTCCCCGTGTCTCTCCTCCTCTTCCTCCATTGCCATCGCCATTGCCTCTTCCTGTCTCCTGCCTGGGACACTTCACTTCAAGGACCTCCTCCCACATCTGTCACTTCCAACATTGCCACCAACATCCGAATGTACCTTCGAATTGTCGGTATCTTGTATCGCGTCCCGGATGAAATCTGAACTCCTGAGTAGGGCACCAGAGTCCTTGGCTCCTGCCAACCCCGGCCTCTGCAGCCGCGTGTGCTACCCGCCCCTGTCACCTGGAGCCAGCCCTGCCCAGCAGCTCGCAGCCGTCCACGCGCTCGCACACCCCGCCTTTCCTTCATCTCAGAGCCTGTTCCTGTGCCACGGCTTCCTCAACCCCTCCTGAGTGTGCTCTGGTGAGTCCCCACTTCCTGGGCTCCCATGTCACCCTCGATCACTTGTCACCTCTTCTGGGATCCTTGTTTCCATGTTCACATCCCCCATTCAACTGCACCCCACCGAAGGTGAATACAACGATCGCGTCTTGTGAACATTCTCAGCGTGGCCCCTGCACATCGTGGATGCTCTAGTATTTGTTGATGAGTGACAAGATGTAGGCACAGACGACTCCTAAGAGTGGAAGAAGAAGGGACGGCCCCCACTGGCCGCTCTGGGGCTGTCCCTTCTCAGGTACAAGAGTTTTCACAGCTTGTCCAGGAAGCAGGATAGAAGTCAGGGAGCAGATGAATCCTGCCACTTGTGCAGAACTGAACACCAGGAACATGGCCAGAAAGACTGACAAAGGGCCGATGGGGAATGTGAGCGAGGGTCTCAGAAGCTCAGAGCTGGCAGAGTTTCAGCTCGCCCCACCCGCGACTTAGTATGGGGACAAGGTCCAGTGAAGCCACGTGATGGACTCTGGGAAGTCACAGGCCAGTGGACAGAGGCCAGAGGGGAAAGGGAGGAGGATGGAGCCAGAAGGGACAGAGAGTAGACCACAGAGCATCGAAGCCCCTGCCTCTCCCTGAAGGACACAGATCCTCACGACACGTGTGAAGTAGTGTGTCTGTGCTGCTTTAGAAAGCGCTTTCTTCTCACGTCCATTCCATAAACCAGCATTTCTCGGACACTCGTGTGTCTGTGCTGCTGCTTTAGAAAGCGCTTTCTTCTCACGTCCATTCCATAAACCAGCATTTCTCGGACACTCTGGGCAGATTAGGAGCTCCACAGGAGGGGCACGCTTCTCCTGCTTGGACTTCCCACCTCTCCAGGCCTCTATTGTACATGTGGCCACACGTGGAATGGACGGCAGCCACTCTGGGCATCTAGGAACACGGAGCAGACTTACAGATGACGGGCACCGCCGGCCGCGTGATGCCTCTGCTCCCGCCTCGCCTGAGGATGTTCCTCGTCTCTCTCTTCCCACTCTGGTTCTCCGGGCTAGACCTGTCCAGCAGCTTTCTGCGGCTCGGCCCACTGTCTGGCTTCCATGTGTAGCATGGCTTCCCTTGCCCCCGCTGTGTGCTCTCCTCCAGTCCTGCAACATCACCTCAAACACAATGCTGTCCCAACCAGAGGCAGCACCTCCCCTGCCAGGCTTAGACAGCCAATCCTGGCTCCGTGCATTTCCTTATCCCTGTGATTGGGGAACTTCTCAAGAACAGAGGGGTCCACAGCTCGCAGGCTGCATGGCAGGTGCTGGGGTCATCGCTTCATGCTCTTGGGACCAGCCACAACCCCTCTGGCCAGCGCCACCCAAGTGGGTGGAGTGAGTGGCACAGCCTTGTTCAATGCCCACAGAGGACATGGCATGACCAGGACACCAAGCCTCATGCACAGCTACTTCGTGGCTCACTGATGGGGCAAAAGACATGGCAGAGGCAGGTGCACCCTGAGGAGCCGCTTAACTTTTCTCAGCATGTGGCCACCTGGGCTTCTGGACAGCCTGGGAAGATGTCCTTGCTGTCCCAGCTCCAGACCAGAAGGACGCAGATGGCAACACCTCCCCACAGCAGCCATGCAGCAGGCCACACGGGACATCCAAGGGCTCAGGGTGCAGCTGGAGATGTATGAAATTCAGAGGAGATGCTCCAGGGTGAGATTCCAGAGAGGGAGCTGGAGCTGGGAATAGTGCCACCACCCTGGGAGAGGTACGGAGAGGATGGTGCAGGGCACACCCCAAACAGGCAGAAACGGCCAGAAGTGTAGGCGAGTGGGGGCTGGCCAGGAACCAGGGGAGAGCGGTTGACAACAACTCCAAGTGTGAGGACAGGGCACCCATGAGGAGGCCGGGTGGCACCCCCTGGACTGGCCTATAGGCGGGTCACTGCTGAGGCTGCGGCAGGGGTTGGGTGGGTCCTGGGCTGGAGGGTGGAGAGGAGGACAGATGGCCAATCGCAGTGCTTGTGGGGAGTGCAAGTCACAAATGGGACAGTAGCTGCAGGGCACGTCTGCTTAGGGAGAGAGAAATTTGGGTGTGTTGATGCTCTGAAAAAGCCTTCACAGCGAGAGCCAGGAGCGGTGGTGGGGTTAGGACTGTGAACCGGAACTCCAGCCGCCCACATGCCACTTCATCGCCGTGTACCAGGACGGCCAACTAGACGAGCAGAAAGGGGCCCGAGCCGGTGGGTGTCTCTAACAGGAAACAGGGCTGGGCACCACGAGAAAACACACCCCAAGCAGACGCGAGGCTGCACGACCCTCTGAAGGACATGAGAGTGGCCTGCACCCGGGTCCCCAGAGTGGTGGCATCTGCCCCAGGTGACGTGGAGTTGAAAGCTGGCTCCTCAGGACGTGACCAAGAGCTCACACCCCGCCCGTGCCCACATGCCAGGTCCTCTGCCAGGGTGTTGACTTGACTGCCAGTGCTTGGGGTGGGGGTGACTCTGAGAACAGCTTCTTTCCCTAATACTGATGACCTTTCCCTGCACTGCCCTGCTGCTGCTCTGCCCCTCGCTGCAGGACGGCACGTGTCTGGGTGGTCCTGAAAGAGCCAAGCGAGCACACAGGCTCTAGGGCTGCTTGCTCCTCACCCCCGTGTGACACTGCCCAGGGTCAAGGCTCATAGGAAGAGCTGGGTCTGTGCTGGGCTTCCCCTCCCTGACCTTGGGGGTCTGTGGTTTTGATCCAGTCCCTGCCTGCCTTTCCACACTACACCGTGAGCCCGGGTTAAAGTAGAAATCAGACAGCCATCTTCAACTCCATGTGATTCCCCAGTACAGACATTCCGCTAGAACTGAGATGCTAGCCGGTGAAATGCAACCAGGCCCTCCATAATTATGGTCAATTGTTATACCATCTTTCCGGGGAATGACATTATTTCTCATCCTTATGATTTATACTGACAACAGTAAAAAATTATTTTCAGCCTTATTGCTAGAACTCTTTGTGCTTAGTCTTAGGAATAAAATTAATTGCCAAGAGTAATTTGGATTAATTCATTATCGCAGTGTTTTGCATATGTTTATGTTGGGCGATATGAAATTGTTGCTGTCTGGCCATTCTGACCTACAAAATAAATATTTCATATGGGTGGGGTGGGGAAATGAGCTATTTGCTGCCCAAGATAACAATCAAATTCCTCTCAGGGAGGGAGCACTCTTTCCTTCGGGGAAATGCCTTAATGTGCATTTTGGCTATGGAGAAGCTGAGAGGTGAGAGGAGACTGCCGGGACTGTGATTGCTCTGCCCAACGAATAATGAAGTTCTCAGGGATTTTTGTTTTATTTTTCTGTTGTCTCAGAAGAATTTCCCTTATTGTGGTGGGGAAAGAGACAGCGAGGCCTAGGTCCCCAGGGATAGCAGGCCCTGGTGCTGAAGAGATGAACAGAGATGGGTGGGTGGCCATGGCGTGGCTGTGATGTCCCGCCAGGAAAACTCAGAGCAGCCACGTCCCACACCCCATCACCTCCACAGGTCCCCAGTTTTGCTTACTGGCCTTGCATTAGTGCCATTTGGGGGACGTCTGTGCCTGAGCTGGTCTGTGCTGCAGCTGAGAGAAAGGGCCTCCCCAAGGGACAGGACAGGATGGGACAAGAAGGTGCAAGAGACAGAAGTCATGGGGTCACACCCTAATGCAAGCATCCCTTGGGACCTCTTGAAAATATAGTGCGGCTGGGAAGGCATGGCCATTCTGCAGTTTCATGTGTGATTCTAGCAGTCTGAGGACTTGAGGACATCTGGCACCATTCGTTCTTAGAACCAAATCATTCTCACCGTTGAAGCTTACCATCTACATTAACATGACTTTGCTTTCAGGAAACTCTTGCCCAGGAAAATCAAAGCCGCAAATACCTTCAATTCAGAAACTTTCCAGAAACATCTGGACATGAACATTAAACTATTAGACTTTTTAATAGACAACATCAACCACTATCTACACCCCAAGACTCTTTGAACCTGTTGCCTCAAAGCCCTCACATGGCTGCATCCACTGACTAATCATAAGCCCCACTCATTGCTAACTAAATCCCCACCCCTGCTGTACTGACCCACCTCTAAATCCAGCCCCGAAGCCCGGCTTGAGTTCTATTCAGACTGCAGGGCTGTGCCCTCCCGACCACGTGAGCACTGCAAGGCTTCGGCATCCGACAGGTTGCAGGGTATCCTCGGGGAGCTCAGAGGGGTGCCAGGTGCTGAGGTCCCAAAGGTGAACAGAGCCGAGTCCCTGACTTTGTAGATCTTACGTTAGGATGTGGCAGACAAATACTAAACACCCTCACAAGTATGTCTGACAATAACTGATTCTAATTATTTAAACACAATTATGGCAAGCACTACCAAAGAAAAGAAAAAAAGGGGGCAGAGCCCCAGAACAGCACAGCCATGCCAGTGTGGCAGGAAGCCAGCTGGGGCGTGGGAGGAGCCAGAGGAGGCCCTGTGTCCTTGCCCCACTCCCCCGTCCCCTCGGGCACTTTGCTGTCACCCACGGGGTGGGTGAGTAGGCGTGGACCTTGCCCAGCTGCCCTGTGACTGGTGGGCACGACCCAGGCAAGTTGACTTTCTCAGAGAGTAAAGCCGCTCATGCGATCAGATTATTGCACACAGAAGGGAGGCGACTTCGGGGCCCAGCAGGCTTTCGGTGGAGACAAAGAGTCTTCTTGTTCTGTACGATTTGCCTCTGTGGTTTGGTTATTTCTGTTGAATTCTCCACAGGGCCCTCCTGAAATGGCCACGACTCCTGTATTTATGCTCCTTGGAGAATCCTCCTTCCGTTTTGCAATACGGCAGCAGAGTCATAGCTCGTGCCCATTCAGCTGTGACCCACGACCTTCCCCAGTGAGACGGAGCCTGCCGGGAGGCCTCATGAACGCAGGTCCTGCTCCCTGAGGTGCAGAACCAAGGATGGGGACCAGGCTTCAGCGCTGGGGGGCACGCTGCCCACTCCTCCCGGGACATCGTGAGCTGTGGGCACCAGATACTCCCCGTCTGGTCCCTGTGTCTTTTGTAGCTTAGCTCCCCTGCGTCTTAGCTCCCCTGTGTCACTCTCCATGTGCGCTCAACGCATGGGGACAGACGGGTTTCCTTCCTGCTCAGTTCTGTTCTTCATTATCCAGCTTGTCTGGGTCCATGTGCTCTCGCCCCCGTGTCTGTCTCACTCCTTCCAGTGGCCACCCAGCTGGACCTCAGTGAGTGTGCAGGGGCACACCAGTTACTTCCAGATTGGGCTTCACCCTAATCCTCCACCACAGGGGTGAGGAGAGGATCTTTTGAAACACACAATTTAATCTAGTAACAGACTTTCCAAGCATTCACGTAGTGCACAGTGTTCCATAGTGAGGTCATAAGACAAAGAGCTCAGTTTCCCCAAGTGCTTCTGGAAATGCAGATTCCTGGGCCACACCCCAGACTTCCCAAACCAGGGTCCAGTGGGGATGCAGCCAAGGAATCTGCACTTTCCAGCCTTCCCAGGTGTGCCTTATACCTACTGAAGTTTGACAGATCTAAGAACCCCACAAAGCACTGACTGAAACGGGCCTGTGCCACGGTGTCACCACAAGACCAGGCTAAGCCCCAGGTTAAATCTTCCCCACAGCCCATGACATAAGCACAAGAAACTAAAGCTGAGAGAGGTTGAGCGGCTTACCCAAGGCCACACAGCAAGTTCATCTTGGAATCCAGAGAGGAGAGCAGGGTCTGGAGATGAACTTGCAGAGAGGTGGTGTCACAAGATTTTGGAAGAAGAAATTTGCTTAGTAAAACACACCAAGGTCCAAGGTGGGACGAAGCGACGGTGCGTTGTTACTCACTTGCCGCCCCCTGCTGTTTCCTCCCCAGCTGGAGTTTGGCAACTACACGCCCATGAAGTCACAAGCTGCCATGGGCCTCTCCTGATTGTCTCTCTCTGAGTCCATTTCTGCAGTCTTTAGGAGACCTACAGCGATTTGGCAAAAGCTTCTCAAGACTCCATGAGAATAAACAAGCAGGAGAAGGTTCTGAGCGGCTCTGTGTCCATGAAGTCCGACTGCACCTGAACCATCTGGGGCGGGTGTTAGCGTGCTAGCCTGGAGGAGCAGGGCCTGCAGTCCCCTCTTGTCTCCTGCCCCGCACCAGCCCTGCCTCCTGTAGTCCTTTTGGGACTGCCCCAGCTGCATGACGCTGTCCCATCCAACATCACACCCTTCTGGAGCAACATAGGTCCGGTGACTGGGCTGTAGTAAAAAGGCCCAGCCCCCTTGGTCCATGTGGCAGACCCTCCCTAGAGCCCCCCAGGTTGCCCTGCATGGAATCCCCACTTCTTCTGCTACCCCTACTCTCTTCACCTCCTGCCATGGTGTTGACCCCAACGGGCTGCTCTGATAACTGTCCTGAATGTACACTCAGCCCGTCCAGTCCTGCCTCTTGGACCCCATGCAACATCACGTGGGATGCCATCCCAGCCAGGCGGCCAGGCTCCATGGGGGCCTTCCTGGGTCTGGGCCACTGCTGTCACCAGGCCCACACCTGCCCGGGGGCCTTCCAGAGTGATGACCAGCTGCAAAGGCAGCTCTGGGTGTGCTCCGTGGCTGCAGATGTTCCGAGGAGTTACTGTGGGAGGCCCTCCATCCTGAGGCAGGTAAGTTGCAGGCCTCAAGGAACCAACTTGTGAGCAAACCACACTTGAGGAAGAGGTCCCTTGCAGTCTGTGGGGTCTGCTCGCCCGGGGTGTCCAGGCTGAGTTGTCTGGCTCATTTTCTAATCACTGACACCCATTGTAAAACTTAATCTTTTTTTTTTCCTACTGATCTTAGGGAAGAAATTTTAAAAAAAAATCCAAGAGGAGAGTTAAAAAGAAAAATTGCAGGAGTGTTTTACTGAAGCACAACTCACAGAGAAATAAGAACGAGTCCATCTATAATAAACCGGGGTGGTCCTCAGCCCCTTTCTCTAGACCAGAGCTGTCCCCTCTTTTCCACCGCCGAGGAAATACTGGGAACCACCCGTCCTGAGGTTCGTCTACTTCTCACTTGTGTAAGGTTGAGAGCTCCCTGTTCAGGGCAAGTGGAGTGTGGATGGGGACAGGACCAGGGCACGTGTCCCCAGCGAGGAGGAGACATGGGGCCACCCATGAAGCAGTCACGAGAGACGTGCATTGGCAGACATGCGTCAGAGCTGGAAGGACCTGCTGGGAAGGGGCTGTGCTCTGGGACCTTGGCTCCCACCCTTGTGAGCACCTTCCTTGTGGCAGTTCCCACGTCAATCGGGACAGCAACAACGGTTACACACTCGCGGCGCAGGGAGCAGCATGTTCTGGCCTTGGACTCCTCCTTGGCTCACGGGAGTGCGGGGCCCCACCTGCCCCCTCTCTCCTCTGCAAGTGACTTGCAGTCAAGAGGGCTCCCGCCCCCTCCATCTGCCCTGCTCTTGCAGCCACATTGTAGTGGGTGCACCCCCCACCCACAGGGGAGGAGCCTGGGGAGGGGAGGCCCTGCCCCAGACGACGAGTGCCAGGAGCATTTCCTATAGGACCCGGGGCTCCTGGGGTGGGCTCCTCAGACCCACTGCGTCCTCTCAGGTCATGGTCAGGAAACTAAATGAAATGCTTTGTCTGAATCTGTGCTCGCTGCCTCCCTCTCTCACTCCCTTCCTCTCTCTCTTTCTCTTTGAAGGGTTATTTCCTTCTTGTTTGTTTCTTTAACTTTTTAATTAAAGTACAATCTATTTACAAAAAGGTACACACCTTGTAATGACCTAATTCAGAGTGAGCAGACCCAGGACCAGACACAGAACACTACAGGCACCCAGACACCCCCTTCCTGTCCCCTCATCACTGCTCCCAGCGATGACCACTCTCTGGTCGTCTGACACCATGGCCTAGGTTTGTCTATTTCTTATTTAGGTAATTATTATGGAAATAGAACAGTATAGTATGTAATCTTTTGGATCTGAATTCTTTGGCTCAACATTACATTGGTGAGCTTAGTCCATGTTGTGTATAAATGTTTAAAACTATAGAGCAGTGGGTAAAATTAGGTTTAGCTGTACAATTCAAATGCCATTTAGAACAATCATCTCTTGCACTTGTCTCCAAAGCTAACAGCAGGAGGGAATAGTTATTTGTATTTTAAACACATTCATGTAATGGATCTAAAATTCTCTCCTTTATGCAGAAGAAATGGCAAGGGAGCCCAGAGCTGTCTATTCCGTCACAGCCATCAGATCCTGCCGGTGCCTGGTGGGTTTTGTCTGAATTCTGTTGTGGGCTCCATTCCACAAGTCCCAGAGGCCCCCGTTGCTGGGGGAAGACCCTCCCACAAAGAAGCACCATCCAGTTACCCCAGCAGAAGACGGAACAATGGCCGCACCCAATCTTAGGTGTTGTTTTTATCTCTACACAGCCGTGTAAATTAGCAGGGCCGGCATTTTCCCTCTAGGGGAAATAAAAAGAATAAACCAAATGGGATCAAAATAATATGAGTCTACCATCCAGGATGATGAGGTCACTGAAATTAATGGAACTTTTACTTAATCAATGAAATAGCCTGTGGCCAGATCAAATACCAGCGAAATTCATTAACTTCTGATCTAGGGAGGAGAGAATCCAAATCGATTTTTATATGCTAATGTTTCCTGAAACAAAGCAAAATCAAACCATGGCAAAAGGAGATAGATACTTGGAAGCTTATTGGCAAGTCGCTAACATGTCCCTTCTCTGTACCCCGGCACCCGTGCTGGGCCTGACTGCTGTGCACAGGCGTGTTCTCCGTCATCACCGGGGCCTCACAGACCCTGTACAGTCTTGTAAAGGAGCAGAGTGCCTGGAGGAGTGACAGTGTTATTGTCTAGACAGCAGCTCGGGAAAACAGCAGCCAGTTTCCAGCAGAGGAGGCGGATCGGTGACAGCTCTGCCGAGCGCCATCTGCAGACAACGGCCATGGCCTGGGGGGAAGGCATGGGCGGCCACAGCCCCTGTGCTCTGGTCACTTTGTCCTCTGATTCCCGGTCGCCTTTCACAGCACATGCTCCAGAAGTCAATGCACCCTACGGCAGAGAAACTGCCTCGGTGGTTTCAGGAAACAGAAATTCCCATCAGCGGCAGCTTTCCTCGAAATGAGAAGGTGACGATGCCCATCGCAGACGGGAGACCCTCCCGGGGGCATAGCAGCACACGTGGGGACCCCTGCCCCCCACACTGGCAATTTAGCTCAGCAGAAGCAACAGGCCATTGGCAAATACCCAGCAGCACGGTCTTGGCTCCTGGACCAGCCACTGATGCGTCGAAGGCAGAAGAAGACTCTGTGAGCTGGGGGTGCAGGTTACTCTGAGAGGAGGAGACGTGAAGATAAAGATGACAAAGTGCTCCAGAAAGAGTCAGGCAAAAAGAAAGAAAATAGCTGCCCTGTGGTGGCTTATGTATAAATAAGACGGCTAAACTCATGCCTCTGGGACTCGTTCTCTCGTGCAACTCAACAGCAGACAATGCATAATAGAGTGGGGAAGTGGGGGGACATGCTGAGGAAACCCCTGGACACGTGGTGGGACAATCCACCCACCCGTCGTTCGGGCTAGGCATGGCCAGCCCCCAGCACGTGGAAGTGATGCACCCGAATAAGCTGTTTCTCTTGCTACTTTGCTTCATTTTACAGAGCTTCAGCGCACACCGTTTCACCTGATCTGCTTTCTCCCTCCAGTTTCAGCTGATGAATTCATCTGGTATTTGCTTCTCCTGGCCACGAGCTCTACACACTTCCTTCATCTTCTTAGTCTTGCAGTGATGCATAGTGATGGAGATGCAGGATCTGCGGTGGGCAAGGAGCTCCGAGCTCCTGGGTCAGCACTGAGTGGAGCTGGCACCTGCCTCTTTCTGTTTAAATAAACTTTTTCTCTAGAACATCGACGTCCCACAGACTCCCCACCCCCAGGCCCCTCCACTGGGAACATCCTGCGGTGCCAGGCTACTTCCGCCCCAGTTGAGGAGCGGGCAGGGGTATGTCCCTGCTCACTACTAACTACTCTCCATACGTCCCCAGGGTCCCATCCAGGAGGTCCCTAACACATGGCCACCCACGTCTCTCTATAGCCTCCTCTGGTATGTGACAGTTTCTCAGACTTCCTCACCTTTGGCAACCTGAATGGTTTCGAGGGGTCCTGAGCAGGGATTTTGTGGAGTGACCCTCAATTTGGGTGTGTTTGATGTTTTCCTCACTAGACTGGGGCTGTGGTCTGGGGTGACCTGCCAGGCCCTCTGCCCGCATCCTGTGGTGTTTGACAGGCTTCTCCCCTGGAGGGTTCCCACTCACGGGAGGGCCAGGAGCTGAGCTGTGACCCTTCACGCACGTGTCGCTTGGGACTCCTCCACAGGGGCTGTCCTCCTGTCCTGGGGCCACTCTGGGATGGAGGTTTTAGGCTCAGTGCGGGCTTCATGGAGCTCTCTCTTCTGGTTAACAAGGCTCTGTGGCCTGGACCTGAAGGTAGAGAACACATGAAGCAGCGTGCATCTGACCAGCGGTCCCCATGTAATGTGGACCAGATGTGGCTTTCACCACTTAGGAGCTGTCAAGACGTGGGGGTGTCTTGTTTCTGCCCTTCCTCAGGGCACACTCCATCCTGGTGTTACCAGTGGAGAGGTCTGGGGAGGTCAGATGCTGGGCCTCGACTCCATGCTCTGTCAGGTTGACTCCACCACAGGAAAGAATTCAAGAGCAGAGTCACAGTAGGAAGTGAGAACAGGTTTAATACAGACAGAAAGACGCACACCTCACAGACAAAGGGCGGGCTGGCTCCTGAGAGTGGGTGTCAGCCCCGCCTTCTTCCTGGAGTCTACTTTTATGATTTGGCTATTTCATACATATTCATGCTGTCTAGTGCCTATTCAACTAAGGGGGTGGTTCCTGGTTATGTAACAGGTCATGTAACATGGGCTCGCACATGCTCAGGTGGTCTCTTAGGAGCATGCTCATTGGTCAAATTTCAATGTATACACTGAAAATTACTTAAAATATGTTGGGTGCTCTCTAGAGCCCCCAGTGGAAGGTCATTCAAGGGTCAGCTCCTTTTCACTGAGCATGCTCGGCCACTGGAATTACACAAGTCTGCCTCCTGCCCTCTCAATCTCCCCATGTTGGTGCTGAAGACAGATGCAACAAGCAACAGTAACTTGGGGCCCAGAGGGGGGCTTGAATCCTAGGAGAGTGCTTTGAGACCCAGGGGAGTGGCCTGAAACCCAACCCTGGGGAAACTGAGCACCTCCTATCTCCCTGGGTTTGTTCCCTTCTGCCCCCTTGACTCCACTGAATGCTGGTGGCTTTCATGCTGTTATCTCTGTCCAGCAGGAGGGTGCATCTCAGGGCTGGAGGGTGGGGCCAGCACACCCATTAGTGTTTATGACTGAGGCAGGGACAGGCTGGGTGTGGGTGGTCTGTGCTGATGTGGCCTCCAGGTCTCGGGTCTAGACAGCACTACACTCCCCATTCCCCTGTGCAGCTCTCTCCTCTCTTCCAGATCTCTCCTAATCACAGTGATGCACATTGGTTTTGCTGCACTTCAAATCCTAAATCAAATCATCCCCCTTGGCCACAGCCAGCACCTCTTCCTGACCTTGTGTTTTGCACCCGGTGAGGCCGTCTCCCGTACCTGGTCATTTCTAGAGATTCCACACGCCTTGCCATGTTGACCCTCAGCTCTAGTCCACGGCCTCCTCCCCCTGTGTGGCCCACTGGACAGATCCTGGTTAACTCCTGCTCTGTCTCCCTTCCCTCTCTTCCCCTTCAGGCATCTGTCTCTACACCAAAGACCAGATTGAGTCCCCTACTGTGTGGGCCACCTTTCTGTCCTCCCACCCAGTCCCATCCCCATCACTCCTCCACCTCGAGCCCACACTTCCAGGAACCTGCAGTTCTTGGTAAAAGTGTTTCTCTTCTTGGGACTCCTTAGCCTCTTCCCCTTCTCCAAGTGACAAATCTGGCAACACTTCAAGGTTTGGCTCAGATGCCATCTCTTCTGGGAAATCTTTACTGACTCTTTTCCTGTTTCAGGCAGAATTAATCATTCTGTCTTTCTTTCCCAATCTAGGAAACTCATACACCTCCTTTAGTGTTTGACTCAAGAACCACCGCTCATTTTCTCCGCTCTGTGTTAGTCTCCTGGGCTCCGGAACAAAACACCACAGGCTGGGCAGCCTGAACAGCAGACATTTATTGTCTCACAGCTCTGGAGGCTGGAAGTCTGAGATCCCGACGTGGCAGGGCTGGTCCTCCTGAGGCCTCTCTCCTTGGTCTGCAGACAGCACCCTCTCGCTGTGTCCTTACACGGCCGTCCCTCTGGGTGTGTCTGTGTCCTCATCTCCTCTTCTTACAGGACACCAGGCAGACTGGATTTGGCCCCACCCATGCAACCTCATTTTACCTTAATTACCTCTTTTCTATTCCTAAATAGAGTCACACTGAGGTACTGGGGATTAGGACTTCACAAGATAAATTCTGAGTGAACTCGATTCAGCCTGTAACATTTTCCTGTTTCCCCTTCCTTCCTTCCTCCTTCTCTCTCTCTCTCTTCTTTTCTATAAAAAAATAAGTTGAACCTGTGCTTTTTGGTAGGATAAAGAGTAATGAAGTCATGATTCTTGTCCTCAAGCTGTACCTGGCCCATCAAAGGGGACAGGCCCATAACCAAATATGAGCAAGTGCCGTTCAGAAGGCACCATCAGCTCCTGGGGGTCTGGCTGCAGAACCCCTCACGCTGTGCCAGATGCCTCGACCAGCCTGTCCCAGGGAGAAACTGCGAGCTTGTTAAGGACAGGAGCACCTCAGTCACCTATGAGCTGACAGTGCCCAGAACTGTACCTGGTACATAACAAATGTTCAACATATACTGGTGAATTGAACCCAAATAAACTGATACTATATGTTCACTCTTGAAGGGTTTTTTGCTGATTGATGAACCTTCTCATCAGACTTAAACAAGGAACAAGTTTTCTTGTTACCGTCAGCTTGAAGGTGAGCAGTTAAATTTCATTTTGCTTTTAAACCGATACAAATATGAATCCATATCTAAAAAGAGCAATGTTTCTACCCTGCTGTGGGAAAATGACTTTTTCTGAGTTTTCCTCTATTTAGAGATCTCACAGGTCTTTCCCATTGCAAAGAGTAGTGTATCTAAAAATTATAACTGCCACAATGAATCAATATGTCACATTTTGACATGAACAGAAAATAAAACTAAGGCTCATACTCTGTGAAGATGACAAGCAAGTAAATCAGAATCCTAAAAAGACTTGAAAACATTTTGAGGAACTAAAAAGTGCAAAATTAGAACCAATTTAAAAAATTAATTAACCTTAGTGCTTGCATAATTAAGTTTAAACTACTAGTTTGCATGTTGACGGTCCAGTCTGTCCAAGGTTGTGGGTGACAGGACGTGTAACTGGCTGTTTGCTCTGATCAAGGACACAATCTCCTGTGTGCCAGTCACTCTTTCTTATTTAGTGTTATTTGGAGATGCGGCTTCATCTCCATCTTCTGTGCAGGAGTCTGTGGAAGAACCATGTGGGACCATTTGCCGTTTCAGTGCCGTGTCATGGCCCGGACAGTGGAACAGAAACTGCAGAGCTGGGCAGCCATGGCCTGAGGCACCTGCTGGGCCCAGCCTCTTCAGTGTCCCATGCCTCCTCTTCATCTCTTCTCTCTGGGGGTCTCTGTGGAAGTAGAGACCGGGTCGGCCTTTCTGCCGGGGAGTGTGGTTGTCGACAGCCCAGGCAAACTGTCCCTGGGAGTGGAGGGGCCTGGAGCCGGGCGTCAGCGGGTGGAGCTCAGCCTACCGCTGGGGAGCAAGGCTGGGCCGCCTGCACCTGGAGCTGCCCGGTGACCAGGTGCCGTCAGGTGAAATCACAGCAGTGGTGGTACCAGCAGGCACGTGTGCAGCACTTACCCTGGGCCAGGCGTGAGCTAACAGCTCTGCACTGTTAACACATTGCGAGCTACTTTTGTTGTTGTTGTTTAACATCGCCCACGTAAAAGATGTAAAAGACTGCTAATACCTACATATTTTTGGCAAGGTACCGTTTTCTACTAAAGCTCCTTAAAATCCAGCTGGAAGCTGATGATGAAAAAATAAAAAGAGCAAGGCCTACATTAAGAGAGGCTATCAGGGACTGCCTTGCAAAGCTTTTTCAAAAAGCTGTTTGTGTCATGTAATCAAACTCATGACATTTTCTTTTAAGGACCAAAAGCCAAAACCGAGTGATTCTCTTGAATGAACAACACACGGATGGCTAAGCTGTGACGTTCTTCTTGTGTCTCACACTGTCACAAAGTGCTCCTTATGCAGAAGTAGAATCTTCTTCCCTGCAACAACCTCCTTTGTTCTTTAGGAAATCTCCTAGAGCAGCTCACAGTCTGTTTGGTCACCAAGAAATGTCTAAGTAAACACAGCAGTCATTTCTCCTGGTGGTTCCTTTCTTCCCTGCTGGACCTAATCAATCCTTCCAGCTCTTCTTATATGAGACACACACAATATGCATCTACGTGTAAAATATAATGTGTTATAGGAACGTATGCACTGTGCCGTTCAGCAACAGATGACCTGTGCGGTGACCCCCTGCACGACGCACACAGATGCTCCACACACGGGTCCTTCTGAGACAGGCCCTGGTCGGTGTGCTGGGAAAACACACGGCGTGGCCTCTCCGCCCTGGGACGTGGTCAGCGCGTGTGCTGCTGTGGTTTTACATTCTCCCGAGTGTATCCCATTGCTTCAGCGCTTTTGTCTTTATTTATTTTTCTTCCTCAGATTTTATGGATGCTCTCCACAGTGGTAGCCACAGCAGGGATTACGAGGCTGGTGTCAGTCCGTGTCCCAGCCTGCTGAAGAGTCAGTGAGGCGCTGTCTAGAAAGCCCAGAGCAGCATTAAGGAGAACAATGGGCCGTGGTAAAGCCACAGGGACCAGCAGCAAGCAGAGACCCTTATCTCCACGGGGCCTGGAGGGGTGTGGGGAGGGGGCATGCAGCAGCGTCAGAGCTCGGGCTGTGAGGAGGGGCCACCCTGGGACCTGGGATAGCAGAAGAGCAGCAAATCCTCCCCAGGGGGGGAGCTGGCAAGAACCCCCAGCCCCTGTCCACTCCTCCCATTCCTCAGTGCCCACTGTCAACCAATGCCAGGGGCAGTGGAGACTCCAAACCTTGAAGGGGAATGGGCCATGCAGCAGGGGGGAAGGGTGGCCGGGGGTCTGGACATTCCCCGAGGGCAGGACATTAACCTCATGCTGCGTGGAGCTTGGCACACATCATGCGCTCGACAGGGTCTTTCTGAATCTGCGAGCAGATATGGCAGGTGCTCCTGACACAGAAGGTGCCGCAACGGACAGATTGTCTAAAACACGCAGCACACCACACATTACTACTGTTCAAAACTCTCTCTTCCCAAAGCAGTGTCTTTCTTTTATTAATCAGGATACGTTAAAGGAGCATCTGATAAGTGATTTTCCTCTCTATCAACTCATCACTAGCCTGCACAAGGAGGGATTCACAGGGAGTTTGCAATGTGGCTGAGCACCTATTTTTACAAGCAAATGAAAGTGCAAAGCCCTCAAGAGAGCACAAGACCACACGAGTCTTGGCCACAGGGGGAACGGCTGAAGTCCTGACTCCACAGCTTGTTTTAAGACACAATATCTTAAAATATAAAGATATCCAGATAATATATAGATAAAATACAAAGTAAAAAATTTAAATTTCAGACAGACAACAGATAATTTGCTATTATATGTGCATCCCAAATATTGCAAGGCAATCCCAGAATGGAGGCCACCTCTGAGTCCCCTCGAGTCCAGGACGCGGCACTTGTGGGCCCATCCCACACTCCCATGCTGTATCCTCCCCTCCCCAGAGCAGCCCCGGCCAAGCACACATTCAATGCCTCCTCCTCTGGGAGGGGCCTGTTAGACAGGCACCGCCTGGGAAGAAAGTGGCCATTTGCAGTCACTGGGACCTCAGCTTAGATCTGGACATGTAGGGACAACAGGGTGTGTGTGTGTGTGTGTGTGTGTGTGTGTGTGTGTGTGTGTGTGTGTGTGTGTGTGTGTGTGTGTGTGTGTGTGTGTGTGTGTGTGTGTGTGTGTGTGTGTGTGTGTGTGAAATTGAGGGCAGGAATCCAGATTTTAAGGTCTCCTTTGGCTCTCTGTCAAAACCCTGTCTCGGATGTCCTGCAAAAGAAGCTTCATCTCCCACCTCTTGTCATTAAAATTACGGAGCTCTGTGTGCTTTGTGTGTGGATGAAAAAGGGCTGCCGTCCAGTTCCTGGTTTGGTGAGAACTTTGAGACTCTGAAAGGCCTTGGCCAGGTGAATGAGATGGCATCGAAGACACCACCCAGAGTCTTTGCACATTCCCAGTGGACTCCACATTTCTTCCTGCTTTCTGAAGCCCGACTGCAGTGGTGCCTCAGAGGTGGAGTGGGGTCTGTCCGCAGATGTGTTCTGCACACAGGGGACACTGGAATCCAGTGCTGTCATCTGTCATTACCCATGGAAATCTGCCCCAACGGAGGCAGAAAGGCAGTCTAGCGGGTTGATCAGCAAGTTCAGGTGAAATAAGGCGTCTGGGGAGGAAGGCACTGCTGCCACTCAGCTGTTTTCAGAGCAGTGGGCTCCAATTCTCACCGTCTTACTTATCACTCTACAGGTGTAATTGTACCAGTTTCATTTCAGAAATGGCCCACCCTTTCTTGTAAAGGCAGCCCCTCCCTCCCTCCTCCCCACCCTCCCTCCTCACTTTATGAATGTTGTCACGCCGCTGTCACACCGCGAGTGGGCTTTTTCAAGCCAGCATTCTGAAGGTGGTGGCTGAGAAGCTGGTCCTTCCACAGCCAGACCTTGTTATGTCCTGTCACATGGTGATGGAATTAGTCTCAAAGCTCCCCTCCCCGCCCCTACCTCCTGCCACACAGACACAGCCCTCCCAATCTCTCCTTCTGTCCCCACCCCCCACAAACCCCCCCACACACACCCTGTGACCAGGGCCAAGTCCCCATGTTCTTCGGATAAGCTGAATAAACGTCCTCTGTTTTTGTAAGGATATCAGACAAGTATCTGCTCCACAGTGACTGTTGTTTTATTTCACACATTCCAATCCCCTGTGTCCGACGTTTTTCAGCCACTGGTTGAACTTGCACAAGTAACTTGACCTCTCTGGGCTCACGTTTTCTCACCTTTCAAATGTACAAAAAAATAAACACCTTCAAGTACAACCTAGAGGCTAATACAGGGTCACTGTTATCACCATGAGCCAAGTCTGTAGTTCTCAGGTGTGGGTCTTATGCCTGGTGTGGCCCCATCCCCCTCCGGGGAGGCATGCGCAGCGCTGGGGGAGCACGGAGAGCAGAAGCGCCCCTGTGACTGCTAAGGTCACGCTCTGCTCTTACCAGACAGCCTCCACCCTGCCGCCAGGCCTGCTGCTCCTGCCCAGCACGCAGCTCCCAAGGGTGACCGGGCCCTGCAGCGGTGAAGATTGGCCCCACATGTCAGGGCCTGAGGTCGACCCCCTCAGCCTGCTTCCTCCCCATTGTCTGCCCCAAACATCATGCCCCTCACAAAGGTTGACACTCAGATCTGGAGAACTGACATGGGGCAGATTACCCAGGTGATCCCACCAGCAGACACTAGCTCAGTGGAGTGGTGCCTTGTACCTCTGGGGAGCGCACAGGATTGGACTGGATTCCAGCCGGCAAAGGAAAGACCCTCTGTGTGTCGGGGGGACAGAGAGAGAGAAGATGCTCATGGCCGGCCATGGCTTCTGGCTTGCTGAAGCAATTATGCATCGGCTGCTGCCTGCACTGCTGCCTGGCTGGACCCTGTCCTGAGTGCACTAAACCCATGACCACCTATTCCAGCCCCAGCTCTGAATTCTCAGTATCTGGCAGGTTTTCAGGAGCCTCCTAACTACTAGTCTCTTGTTCAGAACTCCTTCCCGGTCCTTACTCTGTTTTACTCTTGCAGGGTCCTTGGAAGGAGAAATTCTTTTCACTGACACACAGCACAGGACAAGCAGGCTTTCTCCACCGCCGCAGCCAAACCCAAGCCAGGGTGGAAGCTCCTGCGTCTCGCTGACGTCCTGTCCGCGTCCTCAGCGGCATCCCGAGGCCACTGCTCTGTGGACACGTGCAGTCGCAACCCTCGACTCTCCGTCCTCCCGCCCGTCGCCCACCCTCTGCGGGGACAGGGCCAGCGCCTCACCTGCACCTCACCTGCGCCTCACCTGCGCTGTGCCAGGGACCACCAGGCTGCGGAAGCGCCACCATGTGCGGAAGCTCACCACGTCAGTGCAGGTGCAGGGCCGGCCTCGACCTGAACTTCCTGATGTTACCAGCAATAAGGAGCTGGGGTCTGATTGTTTGCACAACAGCACTGGCATCTGTCGTGGATGGGCGGGGCAGCAGAGACCCCAGCCTGGTGTCAAGGAGCCACCTCGCTCCAGCCCTGGGAGCATCAGACATGGGAGGAGGGTTGGGGGAGCTGTTTGTGACCAGGCACTGCACAGAACATGGAAAGGGACACTGTGTCATCCTCTCCTCCAGGAACCCTGGCAAAATGTGGGTGGGGGGACCTACCTGAAGGTCTCCTGGCAATGCCTCCAAGACCCAAATGCAGATAGAGCTGCCCAGATGCTGGGTTCCTAGCCTCCCATAACCACTGCCCACCTGACGGGGCTCAGCAGTCCAATCCTGGTTCTTCCTGCTTCCTGCCTGGCATTGGCTGCTCCTGCAGCCTACATGAGGCTCCAAGACTGTGACATAACCTCTCTGCTGTAAGAGAAGTTTCTCAAAGTCTAAAGAAAGCACTTGAGGCCCAGAACAGCATAATGCAGGCTTTCCCCTATATAAGCAGAATAACTTTAAAATGCCACAAAGAGGAAGAATTTGAGAGAGGACACGGCAGACAGTCAGCACATTTTGTCTCTGGAAAAACACAAGTGCCTTTCCCTGTTTATGGGGTGTATGAAACAGGAGGGTTTGAAAGTCAAACCCTACTTCCCCCAGACTCCCTTGCAGCTACGATGCTCCAGACTCTTGGCATTCAAGAGGCAGGTTGGGAGTGGCAGCACATTCCTGCTTTGGGGACTTAGGTCCCAGCTCCAAGACCTGCCTAACAATGACCCTGTTTATAAAGTTCTGAGAGTTGTTCCTGAGACTCTAGGCTGGAGCTCATCCATCCAGCCCTTCTAACTGTTTTGTAAGGACTTAATTTCCTGTACTAAATCCCTTTCTGCTTAGGATACATGGGCGGTTTCTGTTTCCTGCACTGAATCCTGACAGATGTAAATCCGTAGTCTGAGATCCATTTTGTCCAAGCTTAATGATGTGTTTAACCTTTCCTCACTTATTCTAGGGCTCACCTCCTGAGTTCTTTCTGAGGTCCTCTTCCTGTCCCGCTTCACATTTCATTTGCCCCTCTGGGGCCCTACGGCTGAGCAGCAGCGGTAATCAGGAGGAACAGGCATACATTTTAGAGTCAAACAGATCTTGATTTAGAATCCTGCCCTTCCACTTACAGTCGGCATTGCTTTGAACAAAGTTTTTTAAGTCTATGGCCTCTGTTTTCTGATCTCTGAACATGCCCAGGAAGACCTTTCCTATCAGGCTGTGGTGTATTTTAGGTGAGAAATCCCGGGGCCCTGGCAGGACCCCCAGCAGGACAGAACAGATCTTAGTTAATTCCCTTCCTGCCTCTCCCCACACACAGAGGTTTCCTGGAGCCGTCTCCACTGGGTGTTGCTTCCAGGTCTGGTGTTGGAGATGGTCACTCCCCAGACCAGGGGGACGAAGCCTGAGCCCCTCCTCAGGAGCTGAGTGGGAGGGCAGCTCAGTGTAGGGTCCTTCCTGTCCCAGGCCCCTGAGCCAAATGACACCCACACGTCAGCCCCCCAAGGGATCTCCCCCAGAGCTTTGCTGTCAAACAGCATGGACTTGGTGCCCTTCAGAAACATGAATCCCGTTCAGGGGCCTGGTCTCTGAGGCCTCGCCACCCCCGATCCTGCTGGAGTCCCAGTGCCCAATCCATTTCTGAACCATGAGTCCCTCGGGGCAACAGTACATTTTTAAGTTTTTATCCCCAAGACTCCCGCAAGATCTGGAACACAGTAAGGCCTTGACAGGAAAGAAGCCATCTCCCCGAGCTCTTTTCCCTGAGGACAGGCCCTCCACTCAGAGCTTGCAGGTCCTGAAGATTGTGAGCGAAATGTACCCACTGACTGAGAGTTCCATTTGCATCTTGTTTCTAAGATTATTTCCCTACGGCGCTTTTTCATAAGCAGCTTTTGTATATCCGGATAATGTTCACGAAACATCCCTGTAATCTCTACTCCACACTGAAGCCCGTGGGTCCTTTGAAGCAAAAATCTGCTTAAAACCATCAAGTAACTCCATATCTTAGAAAACAATCAGAAATGTTGACAGAAGTGACTAAAGAAACATGTCATATCCATTACACAACGTTAAATTAAATGCTTTATCATTCTGAGATATAAACCCCCTAGCTCAAGAAAATCCACAGTACTTAGCTAATCTGTGCGACTATTGTTGGGGTGGGAAACAAGGAGGAAAGTTTATGTAAAAGTTAGTACAATTTGGCAGCAAGTAATAGGAAATTTGTGTTGAGGGCTTAAACCATGAAGGGTTCTATTAGCTCACGTAACTGGAGACTCAGAAGTTCAGGCTTCGGGTACAGTGTGATCTGGGCTCTGGCTACATTTCTTTGTGGTTTTCTCACTCTGACCTCCTCCTCCACTCGAGAGCTTTCTTCTTACAGATGCAGGTAGCTGCTGACCAGGGCAACATGCATGACAAGTGGGAGAGACAGTCTCTTATCTAACTAAAATTAAAGTGTGTACTTGCCCCCCAAACCAAGAACTGCCTCCAGGGAAATGCCATGTACCGATTGGCTTAAGCCTGGGTTCCTAAAATAATTCCTGGCAGAGGATTGGAATTATCATGACTGGCATAGACTGGGGCTGGAGTCCACTCCCAAAACCAGCTGTTCCTGTTCCAAAGAGGAAGGATGGAACAGATATTCACACTTGGGCGATGCTGGGCGATGCTGGGCAGGGGGGGTGGGGGGGCGCTCATTCCTTGTTTGGATCAAACTAGTGTGAAACATAAAAGAACATTCACCAGACAAAAAGTCAAAGCTGACTTTTCAATCGAAGTGAGAAGTCCAAGCCAGAAATCCCTGAACCTTCCTTAGACCGCAGAGAGGGAGTCTGAACTAATCTTATCAGAGTCACAAAGGGCAGGACAGACTGGCCCGCCCTGTCCAGGTCATGCATACAGAACGCCCCGACTGAGTAAGCAGGTTAGGGTTGGGGAGGGGCAGCATGCACTAATCATGACTGCACAACAGAAAGTTCTAGAATAAAAATACCAAATCATAATAGTATCGGCCATCGGGTGATGGGACTATGATTGTTTTTCTCCTTCTTTCTAATTTTCCAGTTTTTCCAATATTTCTTTAATGAAAATACATTCATTTTATGATTAAAAAGTATTAAAATGAAGAGCTGTTCATGGCAGTTTCCAAATGGAACTCCTTCCTAGGCTGTGGTTCCCACGACACAGTCTGTGTTCACCAACCACAAAGCCACGTGCACGGTGAGAACTTCCCCAGCGTTCAACCTGCTCGGGACTGTCAAGGTCCCAGGCCTGGCCAGTTCAAAGTCCCCATTTAACAAGCACCTGAGAACAGACGCATCTTTGCCATAATTATGATGTCATTTAAGTCGTGGCATATTTGTGGTTGAAGGCTATGCTTAATTGTCAAAAAGTTAATTGTTATTGAGTTAATAAGAGATATCTCTGGCTCCGCAGGACAGACTAATTAACTTGGTAAATCTTAGTAAGGTGAACGCTGCTCCAAGGAGAGGCAACTTCACCCCTGGTTGACTCTTGTATGCAGCAGCGTAAGCTCTGAAGGGCCAGGGCCTGTGCACGTGTGGCCATGTTGGCATGCACACAGGGGTGCATGATAAATCCTTTTCTTGGTAGAGATAACAACCAACAAACTCTCATGACATGAGTTCACTTTCATTGCCTTCAATATTTTCTCTACTTTGTACTATTCAAATCCTCTTCATTTCTCTTTCTTTTCTTTTTTTTCACATTAGCATGCTTTGATTAGTGAAGATTCCATTCACTGGACTGCTTGTGTGCATCAGAAAGAGAGAGATTTGCAATGGCCTAGGCCTGCGGCTCTCCTCAGGACCAGGGGCCCTGTCCTTTCCA
The DNA here is from genome assembly GCF_000696425.1 of Galeopterus variegatus. Lineage (NCBI taxonomy): Eukaryota > Metazoa > Chordata > Mammalia > Dermoptera > Cynocephalidae > Galeopterus > Galeopterus variegatus. Next base: position 26,023 of record NW_007736370.1, on the reverse strand, counting down.
CGTCTTGGCGCTGACGGCTTCTGAACACATGCACACAGGCCTGCTGTGACTAGCCCTCCAGACATAATTTCAGGCAGTCTCAAGACATCACTTTCCCTACTCGGAGTTTGGTGAGAATTACTAACTTCTTAATATCATATTGATTTTGGTTAAAATGAAAATTCCTAAGCCTGTGAAGGTCACGAGTGAAAAGAATTATGATTATTTTAAAATTACAGAGAAAAGGGACATTGGAGCATTCATGACTTCAGCTTACGGTGAGGATGAAAAAATTAAAGCCCAAAGAAATTAAACTCATTCTCTAAATGTATGGAGCTGGCCCATGACTCTCTGGATCCTGGGTGACCCTGAGCCATACAGCTGTGCTGGTGGCATTGCCACCAAATGCCACCCTGGAGCAGCCCGGATGTGGGCGTATTACTAATTGCACACAAGAGGAAAGCAAACTGACATCTCAAAAGTGCAAGCAGACAGGGCATGGCAGGAGCAAATAATAGTCAAAATCAGGCGGTGTCACAAGTATTCTGGGGCACAAGTGCCTGTACAAGTGCCTCTCAGGAGGGAGAGGGCAGAGTATAAAACCAGCATGTTCCGTAAACCCACCTCTACTGCCTTGGGAAACGGCTCCACTTCCGTGTGGAACACCGCTACCCATCCTCAGGCCGATAATAGTCATAATTTTAACACGAGGTTTTGAAAAGGGCTTCCTGTACCCTTCCTCTGTATTGTTCCAGTTGTCCACATGCTTGCTGAAGTCTGTGCCTTTCGCTGCAAAAGAAAGCAGATCTGCCTTCTAAAGACCCTCTGGTTCAGCCAGTGGCCCCTGCACACTCACCGTAAGCCCCCAATCCCCAGAGGAGCAAGATTCAACTGAGAGTTTATGCAACATACTGCCTCTCCCTGTGACTGCTCAGAAATGGACTAAAATCATACAGGTGACTAACACATCCGCCTGCACAATAATGTACACGCACAGGGTCCACCTCTCTTCACGGGTCTTGTGAATGCAGGACTGCACCAGGCCTGGCATACAGCCACCCTTTCCCGCCTTAATCCACTCAGCAGCCCCGTGAAAACATGCCTCCCCGTGCTCATGCTTCTGTGCGACCCCCACCCAACCACACATGCTATCTCTGGGCATAGCCTTCAGACTTGCTTCGGACCAGCGGCACTAACAAGCATGATGCAAACACAGGCATGCAGGGCCCTGCACACTGATGCCGTCTCTCAGCACACATGTGAGAAGTCAGTCTGGCCTTCACGCTGTCTAAAACTAGGGCCAGACTGCTGAAGATGAGAGGGCACAGGCAGAGGGACCCAGATGCAGGAGCCTTTTGATGATCCACCCAGTCTTGCCTGGGGTAGCAGCCAAGTATTTTATTGAGTTTGGCTGTGCAATACCCCAGCCACACATGCACACACAGGCTACACATGCATGCATGGGCCACATGTGCACATGGGCCACACACATATGCATGGGCCACACATGCACACATGGGCAGAACAACCACCTTGTTCTGGACAACCATCTTGTTCACCATGGACAGCTGAGCCTGGTCAACTCACAGAATCACAAAAATAAATAGCTATTGCTTTAAGCCACTGTTTTAGTCCATTTTTTGTTGCTATAACAGAATACCTGAAACTGGGTAATTTATGAGGAACAGAGGTTTATTTGGCTTACAATTCTGGGAGAGATGCATCTGGCATGGGCCTCAGGCTGCTTCTACTTATGGTGAAAAAGCATCAGGCGGCGAGTACAAGCAGATCACATGGCCAGAGGAAGCAAGAGAGAGAGAGGGGAGGTGCCAGGGTCTTTTTCAACAGCCAGCTCTCATGGGAGCTAATAAAGCAAAAACTCTCTCATTAATCCCCCCACCTCCCATTCATGAGGAATCTGCCCCCATGACTCAATCAGTTTCCAACACTGCCACATTGGGGGTCAAATTTCCACTGCGTTTCAGAGGGGACAACACATCCAAACTCCATCAGCCACTAAATGTCTGGATGGCTCGTTACACACAGAAAGAGACACTGAGCTAGCACTACCAGGGCCCATAGGGACCCTCTATGTCCTGTACACAGGAGCAGACAGGAGGAAGAGAGATTATGGCCTTAAAACATCCTCTAGGAATAGTGGTCCTTCCACTAACTCAGGCAAAGTCCCTCAGCAAATTAGTCTTTTTGTTTGTCTATAATCAACAGGGATAAGAGCAACTAAACCAATGCATGCCTGCCACGGGTGGTGTGAGGTTAGAAGAGATGATGTATGTGTTTATCTATCTATGTCGCAACTTGGTCAAGAGAATATGTAGACAGGCTAGGGTAACAGGTGGAATGTTTTCCATGCCCAGTAAATGGATTTGGTTCATAAATTCCAGTTACTATCATATTTACCAAAACGTTTTCTCCTCTTACAAACCCCCTCTGTTCCCTGGTCTCCTTTTCCAACACTTTTATTAAAATTTTTTTTTATGGTTTTACCTAAATGAATTTTGATCCTCTCCTACCTTTTCCACTGCAAATAGAAACACTTAGCTTTCAGCAGCACCTGGGCAGTTTTGGGGGTGGTTTAGATAAGGGGCCAGGGTTAGGATGGGGGGTTTTAAGTGGGAGACCTGGATTGATTGATCATGTGGCTCGTGACCCCAGTTGGGCTCTCAGCCATGCAAGGGCCGACAGCGGAAATTATTCAAGGTGTCACAAAGGGGATGGCTGCTCATACAATGACCCTCATTCCCATTTCTTAGACTCTGAAATCACAGCAACAAAGGAGATGAATTGTGAAGACAAGTTCGTGCGTTCCAAGTCCACTCATCAGCGACCGTGTCTGGATTTAGGTCACTCATGAGCAGGGCCCCACTTTGTGCACTGGCCTGAGGTTTCGTTTCAGGATGGATGTTAGGAATCCAGGACGAGCCGGGAGGGGGAAGCCACACAGGGCAAGAGGATTGGAGTGGAGCGGCAAGTGGGGATCCTGCGTGATCATGTGCGGGGCGTTTTCTATTATTTTTACCAATAAAATCTTTGCTGAATAAATGCCAACCTCACTACTTCCGCTGATACGGCTGCGGGGGGTGACGCTGAGTATCACAGAGCTCTAAGCTCCTACTGAGTCCCTCTCAAGGCTCTTGAGCAGGCTCAAAATGGAATAGTGACCCAGCCTGGTGTAATCTACATCCAGGACAAGCTGCTAGTCCTCCCGATTTTCATGGTGAAGTGTCAGGTTTTACCTTTGCTCCTGAAGCACATGTACCTCTTCCACCAGCGACATATAATATTGGTACGCTTCTTGAAGCTAAGCCCAGAACAGCTGTTAGCCAGCATCTGTCAGAGAGTGATTGATGCTGGTGGTATTTCTGAAAGCTCACACACTCAGGGAAATGCTAGAATGTGTAAGTTCTACCTGTGCTGTAAGTTTAAAACCTTCCAAAGCAGCATGCTTGGACTGTAAGAACACACACCCTGGTTGAAATGCTCCCCACAGTGACACCCAGTGAATTCCAAATCAATGTCATATGTCTGGCTGTTTGCGAGGAAATGCTCAAGACGGCCGAATGGAGGATGCTTTTCCACCTTGCACAAAGCCAGGCAGAGATGTCGAACACTCACATCAGCATTTTTGATGTCCCGATTCAAGTCAAATCCTAATCAGAAGTCACTCTCCTAATACAATATGGGGAAACACATCTCAGGGAGGGAGGCTCAGGGAGCTGCTGTGGTGGGTGTGTTCTCTCTCTTCAGGGACCTCCCTGAGATGCCGAGTCACAGTGCAGACGTTTGTGGTGCACTGAAGAAAAAGGAGAGGCAGGGGATTGGGACATCCAGTGACATCAAGGTAAGACAAGATTACGTCCATCTCATGGTAGAGATGTTTCTGCCACTGGGACCAGAAATATTCCAAGCTCATGGCTGCTGCCCCCTGTGCCCTCACCAACAGGGATGGCTGGCACGTTGGTCCCCGTCGGGCAGCCATGCCATCATTTGCCCATGGTCACCCCTCTCTATGTCCCCAATGCCTTCATCAGGCCATTACCTTGGGGTCAAAGGACACCTGAATTCCCTGATTTTCCCATTCTTGTAGATCATCTTCCCCTTAGCCCTCAACTGCCAGGAACAGAGGGTGACTATCACAGCATTACACACACACACACAAACACATACACAGTCACATAGACAAACATATACACACAGACATGCAGACACAAACACACATATACACATTCACAGAGATACACAAATACACACATATACACAGACATGCGGATACACACAAATACACACACAAACACAAACACTTACACATCATCACAAACACGTAAATACACAAATACACATAAGCACACACACATATGTATGAACACACAAGGCACACAGCACACACACATGATGGCACGCACAATTACACATACATGCAGAGACACACACAAGGCACACACATCACATGCCCTTGCACACATGATTACACATGCATGCAGATAACAAACAAATCACACACGATTGCAGACACGATTACGCATACATGCAGAGACACACAATCACACCTGCATGCAGAGACACACACATCATCACGTGCACGATGGCACACACGATTACACATGCATGCACGCACACACACACACCTGGGACTGTCCTTTACTGGTTTTCAGTTTCGTCTCATTCTTGCTCATGGTGGGGCAGATTGACAGGGGCTTTTCTCCATGTACAGATTAATGAGAAGCAGTGACAATGGCCAAGCAGACCCCTGCAGTTAGGTGGGCAGAGAAGGCTGAGCGTGGTCAGAACAACAGCCCCCAAATGTCCGCATCCATCCTGGGCCCTGGGTCTGGGGACTGTGTAGGTTTTGGGGCAAAGGGGAATGCAGGCTGCTAACCAGTCGACCTTGAGTTGCAGAGAGGACCCTGTGTTATTCCAGGGGGTCCCATCTGATAGTACCAGGGGTCCTTAAGTGTGGGGGAGGGAGGTGGAAAAGTCAGCATGGGAGAGATTCCACACCAGGAGGACATGGGGCCCATCGCTGGCTTTGGAAGTGGAAGAGGACCTCGAGCTGAGCATCGTGGTGGGCTCCAGAAGCTGTGAAAGGCAAGAAAAGCCCCCCCCAACAGCCCCCAGACAGCAGCAGCCCTGCCAACCCCTTGATGTCAGCCGTGAGACCCCGGTCGGATTTCCCACCTCCAGAGCTGTAAGGTGACAAATCTGCTGTCCGAAGCAAAAAAGTGTGTGGTCACTTGTCACAGCAGTGATAAGAAACTCGTACTCTGAGGAGTCCTCTTCGTAGAAGTGGACACTGCGTTCCCACCACATGCCTCTCCAGGACTTGAGTTTACTGTTAGGACATCACATTATACCCAACAATGGGGTGACTCGGCTGGCAAACGGTGCCTGCTGAAACGTGAGAATGCGCTAGTCTGGGGCACAAGCTTCTCACAGGACGGGGATAAAGGACATCCCCAGAGGGCCAGGTGGGAGGCAGGAGGCCACGGCTTCCACAGCACTGGGACCTTGCCTCCCTGCTGCACCATTGTGGGGCCTGTCCCCCGCCTGCTTGCAGCAGTTCTGTCCCCCAGAACCAGCCTGTGCCACCGCTGGAGTCACCTGTATAATTGTGCTGATTTTATAAAAATGAGTGGAAATGGAAAAAATGAATGTGCTATATCACCTATAAAAAGTGTAAGCCGCCTACAGTTTAATAGAGATGAAGATGGAGACCATCAGGAGCAGGATGCCCATGGGGACCTGAGCTGCTTAATGGGGGTCCTGCTGTGAATGAAATGAGAGGAACCCATGGCCAGGTCTACTGAGACGACCAGCTGAGTGGGCATTTACTCAGCACTTGCTGTGTACCAGCACTTCAGTTTCCTGACCTCATCTGGTCCTTTCATCAACATTCAGGATAGGCGAGGCGCTCTACCCTTAGATGCTGGGAAGTGCACACACAGAGGGATTAAGAGGTGGTGCCGCTGAAGGGATCACAACTATGAAGTGGCAGAGCTGGGATTCATGCCCAGGCAGCCTGCCTCCAGGACCCAGCCTCACTGCCCTGACGTCACCACCGCCCTGAGGTCACCTCCCTTCTGCTCCTGGTGCCTTCACTTCCAACCCCTTCCATGGTGACTGACAGATCCTGGAGTCTGTCCTGCATCGTTCAGGTCTCAAATACCCGGTTAGAAAGGCAGGACTGTTAACACATGAGGAAACTGAGGCTCAGACCCCAGCTGTCTCAGCTAGCACTTCACAATGCACTTCTCTGAGCCTGGACTTCCAGCCCTAGAACCGTGCTGTTGGGTGCATGGGGGACACCAGTGCACTATCCCTTGGGAACGCAGAGGCAGAGAGCACTTATCATCAGACGTGCTGAATCATAAGCATTTAATACTGGCTGGGAACACATCTCCAGAATAAGCCGGTGCTGCTTTAAGACGCGGCTGGACTTTTATTGACCCAACAGAAGCCTCTGGTAGAAAAGGCAAGAGCAGTTCTATCCATAGGTCAGAATTTATTTCACATCATCTCATTTATAGCATTCTCAAGTACAAGGTTCTTCCCAAGATCATTATACTTGCAAACAGAGAAGCACAACTTGGTAAGGCACCAGGTTACCATGGTCAAGAGAAGACTTTGCTCTCGTTTTGGCTTGTGGAATACCTGGGTAGAGGACAAAGTTACAAAAGGTCCATTTGCCATCCATGGTAAAAAGAGATGAACAGTTTGGGGCATACTGTATTCTTAAATTATGACATTGGCCTAGACAGCAGGAGCTCAGCTGCAGTGGCGTTTCCTAAAGCACGACTCACATAGTCTTCTCTGCAACACCAAGCCGCAAGTTTAACAACGTTAGAGCTTTGAAGTGAGCGCACTTTATAGTTAACTCAAGCACAAACTTTAAAATAGCCCAAATCCCTATTTTCACAAAGAAATAAAGAGGAATACCTCGAGTCCAATCGTACCTTTCCTAGTCTGTAAAATGTAGCAACATGTTAAAACAACGTTGCATTTAAATGCCGCCTGCTAGATTTTATAGCACTAACTGTCCAGACTATACCAAGCCCAGTTAAAAATAAACCGCTTGAGTAAAGCTTTCAGAACTGGGCCACACCGGTGTCCTTCCCTGACCACTTTCCCCCAATGGCTGAAGGCAGCAGGTGCCCGAGGCCCCTCATGGGCACCGAGTGCAGCCCACACACTGTCACATGCATAAGACTTGTTTAAAGTTCTGTGTTCTGCCTTAAAAATTAATATGCACTGTGCTCCATGACATTTGCTTTACTATAAAAATGACATTTAACATCACTTACCAGCCAAATACCTCATCCCCCCACCCCCACCCCCGCCACTCACCAGGGCAGGCAAAGCCCCGTCTGCGAAGCCTGTCTTTCCACAGATGGTAAGCCAGACACAGCAAGATGAGAACGTGTTTAATTAGGTCTGTTTTAAGCATTTCCACAAATGAAGTAATCTTATTCATTCAGGTTGTGACTAGATGCTTCAGGAAACTATGACTGATATCAATTTCAATGTATTCAAAAATCAATATTTAAGTTTTAATGTATTATAGTGGTTTAAAAATTAACCTTTGTTAAACAAACTCATTAATTTTATTTACCCACAGGAATAAAAGGAACCCTAACCTAAAGTATAACCTGATCTTTTACATTTTCTATAAAAAAACACAAATTGGGTTTTTTTAAATATTAGAAAGACAACACAACACCCACAGAAAGATAAAGTTCCCCTATCCACTGACTTCACAGAGATGTCCCTAGTCACTCACTGAAGTCATTCTGGTGACTCTGCTTCCCCCTGGGCAAGCTGGATGTTGCAAGTCAATGTGTTCAGGTCGCCTGTGGTGTCTCAGAAGCCCACGGACCACAAGTAAAAAACTACTCTCCTGATGTGGCACTTTTTTCTCCAGAAGACTCAGCCCAAAAAACTGTCACCTGGAAGGACGTGTTTCACACACGTTGTTTTCTGACCATCCCATGGTAAGGAAGCTACCATGGCCTTAGCACATGCCTGGCTGCCACAGCAGACCCCACCCTGGTGGCTCCCCAGCCACAGTGCTGGTTCCTACTGCTGTGCCCAGAAAGCCATCTGTGGACTTAACTGGTTGTTTCAATAGGTTTCAAGAAATGCTCATTTTATTTTTTGAGACGGTCTCAAAAACGTATAAATTAAGATATACTTAAAATCATGTCTAGGGTATAATCAAAAAGACGCCCGTTCAAAAAGTGTTCATAGGAAGAGAAAACCAAGCTTCCCTAACATCTATTTTTGTGGCCGTACTTTTCCCCCTTAACTGTTTAAAAATCTGAATCAGCAGCAAATACAGCCATATATACAGACCCATGTGTGTGGGTGAACACACAGAAGTATTTTGGCTGAAGAAAGGTATGTTTTGGGTCCCACAAACATCTGTTGTCGGCCTTTCCCTGCAGATAGGACAACTTCAGTACGGACATTCAACAACAGTCCAGACACACGCTCCTTGATGCTCTAGTTACCCAGCATTTAGGCAGCTTGGCGCATGCACCACACATTGTAACCAATGTCACATTCTGATCTCAATATGAGTCACTCCCTAAAGAAAATGTAAGAACTGACCAAGACTTGCTCTCTTCTGCACGGCACTTTGGCTACGTTCATACAATGTCAACCCAACTGGTCTAAGGAAGAAAGATCCCAATAACGAATTTACTTTTCAGTCTGCACTGTGCCATATGGCCAGTGGGATGTTTTTTGCTGACTATTCTTAAATCTTAAGCAACCGGGTAACAGTAAATGATAGAGTGACTGGTCTGAGGTTTTGTAGGCTGAGGTCTCTCATCCTTTTATCAGATTTTTGCTTCTTTTTTTTAAGGGTGTGGTTTGCATGGAGTTTCAAAGCACAAGGTTGTTCTGAGTGTGCTGACACTGTGTGTGAAGTAGCCCTTAATCAAGAGAGGCTCGACCACAGCACCCCCTCTCCTGTTCCTCTGTGTACTACAAAGTAGCAACATTTCATTCTTGACAACCAAATTTGAGGTGCCTTTTTCATATTACAAATAAATTAATCCAGAGGTCCAGAGCTCTCCATGTGCAGAGTTATGAGGAATTCTCAACTTACTTCAAAAGTATCTTGCATAATAAGTATCTCATCCCTAAGCTCAGACAAACACCCAGAAAATTAAAGGCAAGAAAGAACATGTATGTTGAGAACTCTTCCTGTAGTACATGTGCACGCGCATTCTCTACACAGGTTCTACACAGGAAAACGAGTCATGTCAGCTAATGTAGCTTCTCATATCTGTCTCATCTGAAAACAGCCACTCCAGGGCTCTTGCCAGCATCACACGAAACAGCAGTATTGTTTCCACCAGGACTTGGACAGGTTCTTCATTTTATCCGGAGTCCTGCTCTTAGACTTCTTTGGCTGTTGCTGAGAGTCCGAGTATTGAATGCAGGCGACGATGGCCGCATCAGAGACCTCTTTGAGGTTTTTCTGAGTCGAGTGATGTAGGAGGCGGCTTTGATCTCCTCGGCGCACAGCTGAGCTGCCTCCTCAGGCACTGGCTTCTCTTTGCACTTGTCCAGCTCGATGAGGACTTTGACATCTTCTCTCAGGTCCGACTGTGTCCCAACTAGGATGATGGGGGCTTTGGGGCAGTGGCACCGGATCTCCGGCACCCACTTCTCACTGATGTTTTGGAAGGACGAGGGGCTCACCACACTAAAGCACAGTAGGAAGATGTCTGCGTTGGTGTAGCAGAGAGGCCTCAGCCTGTCAAACTCATCCTGCAACCAAGCAGAGCGCCCAAAAGTTATTTTCTAAAGCATTCTCACGAGCAAAATGAACATCTTAGCATTTCTCCCGAAAGGGGCTGACAGGTAACAGAAATTCCACTGGTTACAGAAGTAGAGCCTGCGTCTTAGAAACTACCCCACTGCTTAGCGCAGTGGAGCCAGCGCTCCTGGTGCAGGTGCAGCAGCTGTCTGCTTCCAGCGCCCCGACACTGCCAAATGTGTTCAATGCTGGCATCGGTGCTCACAACCTACGTGCCACCTACCACAGGGAAAATACTTTAAGTGGGTGGGTTTTAGAAATGAAATTTGCTTTATCTAGCCTTCAGCTCAGAGTAACCCAGACTTACTCTCTCAACTCTTGGTACCTGGAAACTCTCCTGAAATTCAAACCACATCCACGCAGACCCCCAGGACTCCCACCTGACTCCAGCAAACCCCAGTCTACGAACACAGGTATTCTCTCTAAGAACCCAGCCCTCCCCTCCCCGCTCCAGGCAGCTGGAAATGACACCGGCTTCACCCCACCTATGCTGGGCACACATTCTGCCCATACCATGCACAACAGTGCAGAGTGATGTTAATCAGACACAAGGACAGACCCAGAAGGGGCCACTGGCACCAGCAACTCAGAGACGTTGTGCCTCTCCGTGTCAGTCACGGACACCGCTCAGCACACTCTCATTCTGGCTGCATCTTCTTGTTTCCTTCTTTTCCTCATTTTCTCTCAATTCCTTTCTCCTTCCTTTATCTCTGCCAACACCAGTGCCTTAGACAGAAAGAACGGGCCCGTCCCACCATACGTTAAGGGATAGAGAACTGGATTGAGTCAGAGCTGAATATAAATAAACCTGCTGTCATCTACTTAACAGATACACATACTGAACACCACCCACACGCCAGGCACAGGGTCAGGAGAGGGGACTCCATTGTGAACAGACGTCGGTCTCCAATTTGGCATCTCTTTATAGCAAACCTCCCACAGTCCCCTGCAGTACCAAATTGGGCTAACTGAAAACGTTCACTCAACTCTTTCATAGGAAGATATGTACATCATCTCATTCCTATTTAAAATTTACATCTGTGGGTGCCAACCATCCTCAGGTATAACGTCACTGATAATTTCCCAACAGCAGGAAAAAGTTCACCAGTGCCCATGCTCACATTACTGAACTGGCATACTTGACTATTTACAAAGTATTGTTTACACGTACATCATTCTCCATCAGTGGCTTTTTTCTCTAGATACGAAGGAAACCTGCATCTGTCTTATCTGAATGTTCTGTCGTTATCTGAGGCTCGTATTTCATTTAGGGCAACAACCAACTAATCATGTGAAAACCAGCCAGCTAAGACGCTCAGGAACGAATACGGCATCTCGGAATATCACCGCTACCTGTGAGGTTTCCATATGTGAAAGCTGAAAAAGAATGACCTAAATTTCTTCATGCCAACTTTGTCCTGAAAGAATAAACTCAGAAATTCAGCCAGGCAGATCACAGCTCAGCTCTGAAGATCTTTTGGCAACCTGCTCCCTCTGTTCTCAGAGGGCCTCGGAGGAAGCACAAAGGTGAGGCTGCATCAGGCAGCCCCTCGGGTGGCGGCACCCCTGCGGGAGGCACTGCCCTCGGACAGCTGTAGCCTGGAATCCAGAGTTGCATTAAAGAGAAAAAGAAAGGCAGGCCTTGTGACTGGGCTCCGCAAAGCTGGCTCCCCAGAGCTCTTGAGATTCTGGCTGAGGTACTTGGGAAGCAAAACAGAAATTAAGCCCTCCTGCTCGGTGCCTGACCAGAAACCTTAGATATTTGCTGAAATTATGCAATAAGCACATTTGAAGAGAGGCCAACTGGAATGCATCCTCAAGGAAATGTGTTCTGAGGCCAAAGCCATTTACACGTGCTTGCCAGGTCTGTGGTGTAGACGCTGCACAGGGTTTGGAGCGGGAGAGGTGCATACAGGAGACTGTACTGTCCCTCTAGTCAAGTTGCAACTTGGTTTTTTTTTTAGTGTAAAGATCTTTCCAAGTACCTCACAGGTCAAAAGTCTGAAGAATTTCCAGCTCCTCTTGGCAATCCTACAGTGAACTCCTCCTGTTTCAGCAACACTCCCTTCTCATATGCCAAGGTGTATTTCTTAAAGTCTTTGTCCATGATCTGCTCACACTTGAGTGAGACTGTGAGTCCAGTGTTAAAACTCCTGACGTCTCACAGACTCACCTGCCCTCCCCAACAGGAGAACCCAAAGGGAGGAAAAGTGATGTCTGGTCACTCATTCAGCCAGCACAGCCAGACTGGCCCCAGCTCTCCAGCCTCTGAGGGGACCTGCACCTGTGCCCAGCTGCAGCCTTTCCCAATGTAGAGGCTGGTGAAGTCATAATGACTGCCCAGGGGAGGGACGTGTTCCTGGGCTGGGCCAACACTAGGGAAACAGGGCAGGTGTCACTTCAAGTTCCTTAAAAAATAGTTTATCAGATCAGAATTGGAGAGACTAGAAAAGAACGACCACCTTGACCAGCTGCGCTGGTGGTCGAAACAAATACTAATTTATACCTGTGGAACAAGAGAAAACCTGACTTTATCTCACCAGCAGTGTATTTTTCAGAAATGGTTTTGAAGTGGGTTTTCTACAGATTCTCAAATGATGGTCTTATTATTTAGTAGGGTAGCCTCTACTAACCAGTTCAAACATTAAGAAACACAGGAAATCTCAATAAAAACACTCCTGGGAGACCAGAAGAATAATTTCCAGATAAACTGAAGCTTACCAACCTAGTGCCAAAACCTCTTTTTTTGCCCTAATTATAAACTTTTTTGTGTGAAAATCTTTCTAAAACGATTCTTGGGCTTCCTTGACTTTTAAGCAGACAATACTAAGGAAAAAAATCTAGCTCATCCTTGATAATGCAATCATTTTTACAAAGTTTTCCTGGTAACAATTCTATTCCTCGTTCAAAACTCTGCTCGGAGGCTTTCCTGCCAGGCCTGCCCGGCCGGCGCCTCTGAACAAAGCTGCCTTCTCTTCACTTCACCGGTTTCCTTCACCCGCTTTATGAACCAGCTTGTCTTCCCTACAGACAGTAAGTCTGTCATGGGGCAGGCCCACAGCTCACGTTTGCACCACCAGAACCTAGCAGTCCACTTGTCCATCCATCCAAAACCATGATCAGGCCCCACTGGGTGCCAGGCAGTGTGTGGGCACGGGGTGTGATCCCAGCTCGGGACGCAACGTCTTGTGTGGAGAGTCAGCTCCCTCCTGGGAGGCTGGTAGAGAGCAGTGACATCCGAGTGACGTGTGCTGAGCTGCTGGCCCTCCCTGAAAGGGTCTCTGGCAACCGTGCCTTTGGACATGCCCATTTTCCCATCCTCTGTCTTATCCTCAGGCTCCTGCTTCTGTGGCGGTGCCTGCACTCACAGAGCTGCCCCTCTGCCCTCATGTTAAAGATCAGACAGCCTGAGCCCTGGTAGGCAAAGCATTCTCACTTTCCACAAAGCAGTGAAGCTTGACTCAGACACCTGGATGACATTCAGAAAGACTACGTACTAGAAGAGACCGTGTTCTTTGATTTTTCTTTTCTATGGGCAATAAAATACAGACTGTGTTTGGTTTCTCCTGCTCACAGTGCAGGGAACACTGAGGTGTCCCCAGGCTGGGCGACCACACATACTGCTATGGGCACTGCCAGACCGGCATTCCGCAGGGATCATGGCTGCCTGGTTGTGTCATCTTGAGGTTTAAAAAATAAAATCTCTCTTCAGATCTGAATTTGCTGTCTCAGAGTAGGTGGGCACCTGGGACACCTGAGCTTGCAGGAGGCACAGAGGGACGGTGGAAGTCAACTTCTTTATAAACACAAATGGTCACGGCACAGTGCCTCTGAGAGTGGAGTGGGCACTCCTGCCTGCCTACAAAGTACCCCCAGCACTTAGCTGAACTCTAGAAAGCGCTGGAGAGACAACGAGTTCATTGGCTGTCACTCTGACAAACTCAAGAGCCCCCGGTTGCTCAAGGCACAGTGCGACCTCAGAGACTGAGGGCCTGCTGGGGGCGGGACGATGGCAAGCCTGCAGCTCTCCATCCCACAGCCACACTCTCTCCATCACTCCCCGGTGTTTCCTCCAAGCACTGGGCCCTCGAAACAAGAGTAGAAGTTCATGATTTGGAAAGAGTGAGTCCCGTTCATTCATTCCCCTGGCTGAGGACCGCTCTGACACTGACCCTGTGCCAAGGAGTGCAGCTGGTCCCAGCACATCAAACCACAGCCTTAGGGGAAGTAAATATCAACCCTTGCGCAAGCAAGCTCCGCCTTTTTCTTGAGCAAACTCTTAAATATCCGGCTCGTTGATCTTTAATAAAATGATAGTAAGATATCTCCAATGTGCTCTGAGAAATGATGACAACGTGCCTGCTGTAGATTGATTGAATTGTGTTCTGCAAATTTCATATATTGGAAGCTTAATCCCCACTGTAACTGTTGAGGGTGTGAAATCCTATTATAGTAATTGAAAGGTAGGGCCTTGAAGAGGTGATTGGATTATAGGACCGGGCTGTAGTGAATGGATTTAAAATGGTGGTCATGGGTGTGGTTCTGAGGGCTTTAAAAGGAGAGGAGAGTCTCTCTCTCTCTCTGCTCTGCCATTTCACAATGTGATTCCCCGCGTCACTGTTGCCACCACCAAGACCCTCACCAGAAGTGTTCCCTGGACTTTGGACTTCCTAGCCTCCGAAACCGTAAGCAATAAATTTTGTTTTCTTTCTAAATTACCTGGTTCTGGGTCATTTTGTTATAGGCAACAGAAATGGACTGATATAGCACCACTGATCGTTTCTCATAAAAACCAGAGAATACGTAATGTCAGAAACTCCTGTAACATGAGAGTGGTTCTTGACCGGCTTTCTCCCTTTCCTGGCCATGCGGAATAGGGCCAAGCTCTGTTTTATCAGTTTGGAGGTATCTTCCTCTGCTCTGTCCCCAGCCCCAGACAGGGGCCAGCAGCAGGGGTGGGTCTGCTTCGTGAGGCTTTAGAATGACCCAGTTACTGAGGGAATCATTTGGACACTTGTCAAAGGTTATTTGGAAACCTTTAAAAGGCTGTTTCCTTTCCCAGTACCGAGTGTAACGTGATACTGACCTGTCCTGCAGTGTCGCAGAGCTGGAGTCTCACAGGCCGCCCGTCCACGGACACCACAGCTAAAAACAAAACCAAAAGGGCTATCAGGAGGTGTTGTTTAACCCTTTCCGGAAGACTAAAAGCTTTAGCTTACACTGCCATTCTCTCTCCAAACCCTTCGGCTCCTATTCTGGGTCCTCGAATGAATTAAGGATGAGCCTGCAACAAGGAGACGTTGGTGGAGGTGATTCTGGAGGTGAACACAAACCCCCTGGTTCACTCCACTGTGGGATGAGAGAGCCGATCCGGAGCCCTTGGATGGCGCCCCCAGAAGGGTCTGTGCTGTTCTCCAGGCCCCCAGGAAGATTTATTTTCCCGTCACACTTGTTTCAAAGGACCTGCAAACAACACGGGGTTGGAGGGGGGGGAGGTTAAGTGGGAGCTAAGCTTACAGTTTTAAATCACTGGAAAACTTCACAAATAACTTCTGTTTTCCCCTCGGAAATGTTCCCAAACCCCAGGGTTTATCGTGACATGCTGGCTTGTTTTGAGAACTTGTGCAAACAGAGGTCGCCCACATTGTCCTGTATAAAAGAGGGCAGTCCTTATCTCCCTCTGTCAGGCCAAAGATGGGGTTAAAAAGCAAATGAAAAGGAACAGAGCCCTGCCCACCTTTCCACTGGGGTTTGGGTATTTGGGGCGGGGGAAGGCTGGGGTCACGGCGGTTCCTATCTCAACCAGGCACTGTTTTGTCTATTTCCACACAACTTTCTAAGTGTTCATAAACGTTTCTACCAGTCACAGTACGGTGCGGTGGCAGCCCACGAGCACTGCACCATTTTATCTAGGGTAACTTGGAGAAAGGTAAAGGTAAGCTTGTGTTTTATTTTATTCATTCATTTTTTTGAAGGAGCAAGGTAGTAAGCGTTCCACGCACTACCTTCTGTGAATCTTAACTTCTTAAATTTCAAAAAGACCCGAAAAATCAAGCCAGAGGGTCCCTTTATCTTTGCATCCACCACAAGAGCTCTGAGTAACCGAGAGAGATACCGGACGGGCCGACCCGCGCGGGGCAGGCGGCGGGACGCGGAGGGGAGAACCGGGGCGGCCCCCGGGTCGCACCCACAGCTCGGCCTCGGCCGGGGCCGCTTGCACCCAACCCAGCGCCTGTGGGCT